>NW_015413811.1:0-1768 GCF_001527695.2 Protobothrops mucrosquamatus | reverse complement strand
ACAACAGGGATGAATCATTTGTAATCCAGTAACTGGATGCACCCCAACTCCTTTGTAGTAGCCCCAAAACTGCAACCAAGCATATCATCAAATTCCAGTAGTCCAACAATTGAAAATGAGCTGAACAGGTTCCTAAGATTCAAATGCCACAGAGCAAGGCATAAAATAAGTTGAAGATAGTGTTAAATAAAAACAAAAAGAAAAAGAAAAACCGCACTGCCCATTAAAGTGGGTTGGGGGTGAATCTCAAATTTGCTTGTATGTGAGATACAGCCCTGCTCACTTTGTATCAACCTCTGCATTGGACCACTTAAAACAGACCTGGCATTTTCTAAATGCCATACAAAGATTAAGAAAAATACACCCTCGTTCTCAAGATTCACACACATGGATAAAAAGGGAAAGGCTGAAAACAAGCAAATCTAAGCTTTATTTCTTTGTAATTAAATACATGTTTGTGACAAGTTGGAATGGCAAATACTAAAACATTTTGAGAGAGTAGAATCCATTTGCCCCAGCCAAGGCAATGGACAAAACCAGGTGGCCTCACCTTGCCCTGTTACATTCATGTCAATTATTATTTTTTTGCTAATTTTGTCTGTGTTGGTATTTATACAATTGCCTAAGCACAGCAGAAAAAACATTGGGCTCCAAATGGGTAAATTCAAAGAGTAGCTCCCAAGCTTCACAGGGTTCAGTCTGTTCCGAATGGGGTCAGACTCGCTCTAAAAGAAGGCAACAATCCAATTGAGAAGGTTTGCATTTATCCTGCAACCCTACCTGCTTCCTCAGGATTCATAGAATCAAACTGATCCCAGATTATTTCAGACTAAAACCCTAGTTATCTTCATTGGCAGTGTCCATGTACAGTCCAACTCTATTCAAATCTGAGCAGTTTTATCCACCAAAAGCTGCAAACATTCTTCACAGTAGCTTTTCAGATTTTTTGCTGTTTGCCTCAAAAGGGCTGCTGGATAGCACCCAGCACAAACAATAACAATAACAGCAAAATATTTCCCTTATGCCCTTGAACCAGTACCGTGCGGGCTCAGATATTATCCGTGTCACTCAGACTTGAGACAGTTTTCCTTCTAGGGATGTACAAGGCATCTCTTTTGCCACCTCGTGTCCCTGAGCTCATCAGCAATGTTATCTTTCCTACAGCAGAGTGCAACTGGAGAATCCATAGCCCAAAACATGCCCCGTGCCGGCAACCCGACTCTGAACTCCTATTATCAACACAAAACTTTATTAGCTTTTTTTATAATGCATTTTTGTGTGCGTTTTTGTTCCTTTTGGGGTTTTCTCTTTTTCTTTTACTATTTTAAGAGCACTAAAACAAACTTTCTTTAGAGGCTCCCTTGGTTTTCATTGCCAGCCTCTATAGTTACATGGTAAGGATGTTAGAGACAAACATGGAGACAGACAAAACCATGGTCACAAATCCAAAGCTATTTGGACATCTAGTGCTAACCGTCTAGTGCAGGGGTAGGCAACCTTGGCTCTTTTATGACTCGTGGACTTCAACTCCCAGAATTCTTGAGCCAGCCCCGCTGAGGGGAAAGGGAAAGGTTTCCAAGCTGAGCCATGCTGGCTCAGGAATTCTGGGAGTTGAAGTCCACGAGTCATAAAAGAGCCACAGTTGCCTACCCCTGGTCTAGTGCCTGGGAAGATATCTCACAGTCTGAGAGGATGCCCTAAATCTAGACTACAGATTTACTTTTTGTAAGTCCTTTAATATATATCTAGCTGACTTGATTTGTATTTT
>NW_015413810.1:0-1768 GCF_001527695.2 Protobothrops mucrosquamatus | reverse complement strand
TCCGCTGTCTCTGAAGTGTTTCCGCCCTGCTTTCTCCAGAGGCCTTATCTCTCGCCTCCTGGCTTTGCGGGCCACCATTATCACCCCCATTTCCTCAGTGGCAGCCGGGAAGAGGCCGGTGGTCCCTCTACGCCTCTTGTAGTGGTGACATGAAAAGAGGCAGGGAAGGCAAGACCTGCAGGAGGAGTTTACACCCACCACCAGTGGCCCCCCACAGCTAGGGCCGAGGGCTCTCTCCTTCTTTGCCACTTGGACCCTCTCACAGCGTGCCCTGGAGAGAGTTGTGGAAGAAGTGGCCGGTTGCTTTCAGAGGTGGTTCTCCATCTCCAGAAGGTGTGTTTGACTTAGACTCCCTGCAGACAGAGTTTCCAGTCTCGCAAAAGAGGGAAGAAGCTGAAGAATGGATGAGAAGCGAAACGTCTTCAAAGAAAGACAAGAAAGTTCAGTTGCCTCCTGAAAAAAGCATCTTTGGGACAATCGTGACCTGGATGACTGAGAATCTCCATAGACATTTAGAGAGTCGTTGAGGCCACTTGGAGGTTTATCTGTGTCCTCAGGGTCACCTGAGTGATGGAAATGGGTGTGGAGCTTACATGGAACTGCTGAAAGGACTCTGTTGTAGACTGGAGATAGAGGAACAGCTTATTTGGACAGCCCTCCCTCAACAGAGGGGGAGGGATAGGACATCCTCTATCTCCAGTCTACCACACAGTCCTTTCAGCAGTTCCAAGAAGGCTCCACACCCATTTGCACCACTCAGGTGACCCCGAGGACACAGACAAACATCCAAGTGGCCTCAACGACCCTCTAAAAGGAGGCAAATGACCAGCTGTCTGCAAGGAGTATAAATCCTTCCATTCTCCCACCATCCAGTCAGAGCTGAAGAAGCTTCTGGGATGAGAAGTGAAAGGTCTTCAAAGAGAAACAAGAAAGTCCAGTTGAAAAAGCACCACTGAGGACACAGACAAAGCTCCAAGTGGCCTCAACAACTCTATAAAAGAAGGTAAACCACCAGCTGTCTGCAAGGAGTATAAATCCTTCCATTCCCCACCCTCCAGTCAGAGCTGAAGAAGCTTCTGGGATGAGAAGCGAAATGTCTTCCTGAAAAAGTACCTTTGGGACATCAAATGGGATCATTTACAGGAGGGATCCCTGTTGTGCGAACTTATGGGGGGGGGAGAGGAAATGGTTCTGTGAGAGTGGCAGGCGAGCACGCATTTGCCGGTCCATTTGCGTGAGTGGCGGGTACTTGAGCATGCGCACGAAGCACCATTTGTGTGACCGGCAGGATCACCTGTTGCTCACACAAATGGAGCTTCACACGCACATGCGAGTGCCCACTGCTTGCGCAAATGGAACTGGGTGCACACGCTCGCCTGCTGCTTGTGCGGCCCGGTTCCAAATGGTCCATGGCCCGGCGGTTGGGGACCCCTGATTTACAGTTCCCAAAACTTTGGATCACTGTGGCTGAAATCTGCCAATCAAACAATGGGCTTGCAGGTTACTAAGAGCGTACCCAGCCTCTTAATAGGGTTGCCAGATCTGCTTCCAAAAAATAGCGGACAAGCGGGGGGGGGGGGTTTAAGTAGTAAAAAAAGTAGACTGTACAGCTTTAGATTACGTACCATTTCATCATAAAGCTTTTGAATAAAAAAATGTCCACTATTTTGTGAAAAAATATAGTGGACATAATGTGAAAAAAGTGGACTGTCCACTCAAATAGTGGACACCTGGCAACCCTACCTCTTAAAAACATCTTAACCTTCTG
>NW_015413809.1:0-1768 GCF_001527695.2 Protobothrops mucrosquamatus | reverse complement strand
GCCTAGGGAATTTTAGCGGGGTTTTTTAGGGGATTTTTAAGGACAATTTTAATGATCGGCCTGTTTAAATATTTCTTTTTAATTCGGCTTTTAATTATTGTATTTGTATTGTAGTTTTTATGAGGCTGTTAGCCGCCCTGAGTCCCATGAGGAGAAGGGCGGGGTATAAATTAAATTAATAAATAAATAAAATAAATAAAAAGTTGGAAGGGACCTTGGAGGTCATCGAGTCCAACCCCCTGCTCAGGCAGGAACCCTACACCATTTCAGACAAATGGCTTTCCAGTCTCTTCTTAAAAACTTCCAGTGTTGGAACATTCACCACTTCTGGAGGCAGGTTGTTCCACTGATCAATTGTTCTCACTGTCAGGAAGTTTCTCCTTAGTTCTAGGTTGCTTCTCTCCTTGATCAGTTTCCATCCGTTGCTTCTCGTCCTGCCTTCAGGCGCCTTGGAGAATAGCTTGATCCTCCCCTCTTCTTTGTGGCAGCCCCTGAGATATTGGAACACTGCTATCATGTCTCCCCTCGTCCTTCTCTTCATTAAACAAAATAAAATACAAAATTGAAGTCCTGTTCCGTTTTCCATGAATGGCGCATTCAACACCTGCACGCGGGCAAAACTTTGACTATGCAGTCTTTTTCAATCCTGCTTCCTGCAGGCCATCCTATTTTGAGCTAGTTTTACAAAAGTCTTCCAATGATAGCAGTGTTCCAGTATCTGAAGGGCTGCCACAAAGAAAAAGGGGTCCACCCAATGGTGGGATTCAGACGGTTCGCACCACTTTGGCAGAACCGGTAGCTATTTTTTTTTTTGCCCTGGCCCAGAATGGATTTCCGGAAGAGCATCTACACAGAGAACCAGTTGTTCACATATTTGAATCCCACCGCTGGGTCAACCTATTCTCCAAAGCACAAGAAGCAATTGGATGGAAAGTAATCAAGGAGAGAAACAACCTAGAACAAGAGAGTTGGACGGGACCTTGGAGGTCTTCTAATCCAACTCCTTGCTCAAGCAGGAGACCCTATACCATTTCAGACAAATGGCTGTCCAGTCTCTTCTTAAAAGCCTCCAGTGATGAAGCACCCACAACTTCTGAAGGCAAGCTGTTCCAGTGATTAATTATTCTGACTATCAGGAAACTTCTCTTTAGTTCTAGGTTGCTTCTCTCCTTCATTAGTTTCCATCTGTTGCTTCTCGTCCTGCCTTCAGGTGCTTCGGAGAAGAGGTTGACCCCTTCTTCTTTGTGGCAGCCCCTTAGATATCATGTCACCCCTAATTCTTTTCATTAAAATAGAGATGCACTGTATCTTCCCAAAGATAAATAGCAAGAATCATGTATTTTATTTACAGGTATCTATCTATCTATCTATCTATCTATCTATCTATCTATCTATCTATCTATCTATCTATCTATCTATCTATCTATCTATCTATCTATCTATCTATCTATCTATCTATCTATCTATCGCTCTATCTATATCATCTCTATCTATATCATCTCTATCTCTCTCTAACATCTCTCTCTCATCTCTCTGTATATATATATATCTATCTCTATCATCTCTATTATTATCTATCTATCTATCTATCTATCTATCATCTATCTATCTATCTATCTATCTATCTATCTATCTATCTATCTATCTATCCATCCATCCATCCATCCAACCATCCATCCATACATCCATCCATCCATCCTTCCACCCACCCATCCATCCATCCATCCATCCATCCATCAATCCATCCATCCATCCATCCATCTATCTA
>NW_015413808.1:0-1768 GCF_001527695.2 Protobothrops mucrosquamatus | reverse complement strand
CTGTTTACACAAATCCTGGCAGAAAGCCAACGGCAAGCAACTCCTGGTGGCAGGCAGGTGCAGAAAGCAGATAGCTCTTGCATTGCCTAAAAGCTAATTTTAACAGTAAGCAACCTCAGCAACGAAGAGGAAGCTTTCTATATATTAAAAGGGACTGTAATGTCACACCTCTCTTCTTAATTAGCTCTGTTAAAGAGCTACTCAGAACTGAGAGTTTAAATGGGACTTCACATGCAGAGAGTACTGATGTTAAGCACAAAGCAGCCATGTATTATACTGCATATGAGTAATGCCCAACCATATAAAATGGCAATAGAAGACCATTAAGCCTTTGATGCAGAAACAGCAAAGAAAAAGTGAAAGCAAACTAGATGAGGAAATATTTGTACCCAAAAGGCTAGATGACACATTTACAATTCTTTAAAGATTTATCAGACCGGAACACTGTAATTTTACAAAAAGAAAAAGAAACACCCTGCTTCAAATTGCTTATAATTCTTAGACGCCGCCTTACTTTCGTTAGAACCTGAATTATTAAGTTTCTACCAGTCTTAGACTGTGAATCTGTCAATCACCCACACATAATAAGGATTATGTTTTAGGCATCATGTTATACATGCCTATCAATGACTTAGAACACTTCATATTATCAAGTTCCTTATCACAGATATTCCTAAATAAATAAATTTCTAATTAGCAAGAGTGATTTGTCCTGATAAAAAAAACATTTCATTAGACAGTAGTGTTAACGTTTAATGATCCTGAGTTCAATCAATCGATCAATTGTATGTCACCCTAAACCATGTTACAAAACAACTTTAAGTACATCTTACACCTCCTTTTATTAAAGAAAAATCAATGTTTATGATATGAAAGGATAAGGGCTAATTTTAAAAAAGGAGTGATTTTTGCATATTAATCCATTTGAAATATTGAAAACTTGAAAACTTTCAATATTGAAAATATTTCTTTCAGGAGCCCATTTAAAAATATGTAATTTATAAAATGAGCCATGGTCAGATTTCAATGAAACGCGAGCATGTGCAGTATACCGAAATGTAGGTCATTTCATTTCTATTTTTCCCCCTGCCATTAGAGTTGCCCAGCTTAATAAGGTCCCTTCCCCAAGGTTCAGGGATGTAACAAGCAGCATTCAGAAGTGGGAGACTCCAAAAATCTATCTACCAGGAAGATAAAAGCAAAAGCCTTTAATTTGGATTTAACAACGAACACTTATGCTTATATCATCTCAGGTTTTGACTATTTTACCAATATTTTCAGAAGTCTGTTTGGAAAGTAGGGATCTCGGAGTCCTAGTGGACAATCCCTTAAATATGAGCCAGCAGTGTGCTGCAGCTGCCAAAAAAGCCAACACAGTGCTAGGCTGCATTAACAGAGGGATAGAATCAAGATCACGTGAAGTGTTAATACCACTTTACAATGCCTTGGTAAGGCCACACTTGGAATACTGCATCCAGTTTTGGTCACCACCATGTAAAAAAGATGTTGAGACTCTAGAAAGAGTACAGAGAAGAGCAACAAAAATGGTCAGGGGACTGGAGGCTAAAGCATATAAGGAACGGTTGCTGGAATTGGGTATGTCTAGTTTAACGAAGAGAAGGACGAGGGGGGACATGATAGCAGTGTTCCAATATCTCAGGGGCTGCCACAAAGAAGAGGGAGTCAAGCTATTTTCCAAAGCGCCTGAAGGCAGGACAAGAAGCAACGGGTGGAAACTAACCAAAGAGAGAAGCAACCTAGAACTAAG
>NW_015413807.1:0-1768 GCF_001527695.2 Protobothrops mucrosquamatus | reverse complement strand
TGGAAGTTTTTAAGAAGAAACTGGACAGCCATTTGTCTGAAATGGTATAGGGTTTCCTGCCTGAGCAGGGGGTTGGACTCGATGACCTCCAAGGTCCCTTCCAACTTTATTATTATTATTATTATTATTATTATTATTATTATTATTATTATTATTATTATTATTATTATTATTATTATTATTATTATTATTATTATTATTATTATTATTATTAATTATATCTTTAAAAAGGCAGAAACTTCTCCCTCCTCCCCACCCAGCCAGAAAACTTAGCAGAAACCAGCTTTCAGAAATGCAAATGTAATAATTCATTCAGAAAGGTTGGAGCCAGGAAGCTGATGAGATTAGGAAGACAAAGATCTCTAAAATCTACATACCCCACCCAAACTCTAAAGACATAATAGGATTAACTCACCAATACCAAAAGGGCACACTCAGACTCAGGTCAAAGTACATGACACAGGAAATACAAAGCCTCAAATTGGAATAGTAAACAACCTCAAGAGCCCCAGAAGGTATAAAAACTACCACTCCCAGCTACATGTGGTCAGCTTTCCCAGAGCTATGCTTTTGTCTGGCTTTGCTCTTCAATAAACTACAACCTTCTTTCTAAAGCAGTCTCCATTTAGTTTATTCTCAGCTTGGACTGGACCCTGATGAAGACTTTTCTTTCAACACTATAATAATTAATAGTTTAAAAAAGTGTAAATGTTACATTATGGCAATGTTACTTTTTACGGGACTCCTAGAATGCTTCCATGTATATTTGATCTGTATGTCACCACAAGTCATATTTTTTTTAAAAAAACCTGAGAGCTATAAAACTAATATTGCCACATCCCCGTTCAGAGATCTTTGTATAAAATAGCTTTTATATGATATATAAATATCAGCATGAATTCAGTGCATAATCTCTAAACTCAGAGGTGCCTGAGTTTAAGTTCCCCAGACAGTGGTAATTTTATACTCTCTTAGTCTTTATGACTATTTCTAAATGCCTCCCCTGAGGCTGTCGGTGCTTGATGGGAGTGCAAACGTGTGTTCTCAAAAGAATTTTCACATGACCCATTGAACGGCTCTGAAACGAGGCAATTGTTAAGATGGATCTCTATTAGTTCAGAAGCAGAGCATAAACTTATTTCACTTCTGACTTCTACCTCTCTACTGTAGATAGAGTTTATACGTTTATCAATAGTTCAATAAATCGCAGGAGATATGGTCCTAAACAGCACAGATGAGACAAATAAGTTCCACTGAAGTTACAAATAAGCAGTTATTGTGCATTTGCTATAAGATTGTATGCAGTGGTGGGATTCAGCCGGTTCGCACCACTTCGGCAGAACTGGTAGCTAATTTTTTGTTGCCCAGGCCCAGAATGGATTTCCAGAAGCGGCATTCACACAGAGAACCGGTTGTTCACATATTTGAATCCCACCACTGATTGTATGTTGCCAGTGTAAAGCCATCACTTGGGGTATATTTATAGCACAGGTGCTTTCTTACACAATGAAAGTGTCAGGTGAAGGTCAGTGCTCTATTTTGAAGTTTGACTGAAAAGGGAAAAAAAAGAAAAAAACAAAACAAAACGAACTGGGAAAGCATTTACTTTCTAGCTTTATTTCCAAGTTTTCCCTTTTAATGTTATTGCTTTCTGCTATTAAACACTATCACATCACATTATTGGCTGCCAAATGTTACAAAGTATCAACTGTCAAATGTTCACCTCAAATATCATTGTGCCAAATGCATTTCTCCAGTATTCCTTGAA
>NW_015413806.1:0-1768 GCF_001527695.2 Protobothrops mucrosquamatus | reverse complement strand
TCTCACCTACATCGTCCACAAGGGACGACTCGGGAACTCAACTCCTACCTCGGGCAGCTCACCTCTCCCCCTATGCCCAGGGGAGAGGTATCAAGCCGTTTGACAGCTGATGCAGGCTGTCAAAACGGCTTTAACGCAGAAACAGGCGGGAGCAGCAAACAGCTGCGTCCAGCGAAGGCGCCTGCCACCGGAAGTCCCCAAATTTCATTTCTATCTCTCATTTTTAAGAACAGATCAATGAAAGAATGTAATCTATCTATCAAGAACTTCCATGTGCCAAATGTTCTTGTAAAGAGGTATCAGAATCCTTAGATGGTTTTTTATAAACCATAGAAACTTGCACAACTTAACACAAATAAAGAGAGGAAGCAAATCATGACAGAGCTATATGACCAGGAGGTAAGCAGGAAGTGCAGATAGCACCAAACACACATTTCATTTCAATTACAGAGACAATAACTTACATTTGGAGTCTTAAAAAAGAAGCTATTGCAGCTTCTTGCAACAGAGTTTATATCAGATTTTGAAATCACTAGATCATTTTGTTCATATGACTATGGAGAATAAATTAGCCTAGGAGAGCCAAAGAAGAATCCTTAGGTTTTTAATCAGCATTAATTTTAATCAGCATTTGTCTGATAAAATTAAAAGAAAATCCAAAAAATAATGGAAACCATTAGAAAGTTACTCATTTTAAATTCTTCTGTTTTGTGTTCCATTCCAGAATCTTTCTCATTTTTTTTATTATGGGTCACGTTCTTGAACTTCTGAGGGAATTCCCTCTGTGTTTCTGAGAGAAGTCATTTCATGTACTTACTCAATTTCTGCCACCTGAGCAGGGTTGAAACACTGAGGATTTCATGTTTCGTCTTCTGAAAAACTGTGGGCCTAAACTAGTTCAATAATAGCTGGTGTGCTGAAAGCTATCAGGGGAGTCCATTTAGTGCTAGCAAAGCAGACCAGAACAAAGCAGTTACATTTGTATGCAAAATTCAGTGCAAACTCTGCAAAATATATAGCGCAACTAGGAAAATGCTCATTTTGAGCTAGCCAGTTATTCTACTACAAGGTCATTCTTCTTCATACTTTAAAAACTTTTTTTCAATGAGTGATTAATTTTTCATAACTCATATTACTCAAGGAATGTGCATTAAATCGCTAGTAGTTTGGTCTGTCAAGATATGGGCAATATGAAGGCATAAGTAAAAGACTATATTTCTCTAGATAACCAATTGCTGTGAAATCTCTGCAATCCAAGATCAGTATAGAATTTAGCCATCAGACATTTCTGCTTTCTTCTACAATATCAATGAAAATAAAATGGCAAGCTAGTTTATCTCAATAAATTACTACAAACATAATGGAAAACACCATTGTGGGCCCAATATGTATGACCCTTGGGTACACTCCAAGATTATCCCAGAAATTCTACACAGTCCAAATTTAGTGTATTAACTTATAGCAATGAACTCCATCACAGTATATCAGAGTTTGTATAACACAAAACAGCTGGTATTCAGGGTCCCTTACAGAGTGCCTCTGTGCAGACCCAACACCTGTTTTGGGATAGACATTCAAGAATTTTACAGAGAGGAATGGGTAAGCTAATAAATGATTTATAGCAGATTCTCAAACTCCCCTAAATGCACATTGGGGCACTTATTTCGATTCACCTGCTATAAATGGAATGTTGTTCGATTCTCCTGCTATTAATACAGTCAACAGTTTTTCATTCTTTTCTGGTTGTCACTCAAGACCTCTGCTTCCC
>NW_015413805.1:0-1768 GCF_001527695.2 Protobothrops mucrosquamatus | reverse complement strand
TTCCTCAGCCAAGCATGCCTGGCTGAGGAATTCTGGGAGTTGAAGTCCACAAGTCATAAAAGGGCAAAGTTTGAAGACTCCTGGTTTAGGACTACATACCTGTATTACACTTTTTATGAGGGGAAAAAAAGCAGAAATCTTACCCTTGTTCTACATTTAGTGATAATTACCTCTCTTCCAGCCGCGGAGCCACAAAGCAACCAACAAAAATCCGAACTAGGCCTCTATCTGCTCTTTTTTTCCAGAATGTTCCTTCAAGATTTCCTCAAAATACTCATACCTGCCATATATTCTATAGCAGGGGTCTTCAGACTTGGCCCTTTTATGACTTGTGGACTTCAACTCCCAGAATTTCTCAGCCAGGCACGCTGATTGAGGAATTCTGGGAGTTGAAGTCCACAAATCATAAAAGGGCCAAGTTTGAAGACCCCTGGTCTACAGTGACTGATAGGTCTGCAGGTAACTGAGTAAACATGCACTGTAAATCTACTCCCCCCCCCCCAATCAAGCTGCAGATTTCCAATAGGTTTCTGTATTTTTGGATGAAAGAGAGTGACATGTTCTTATATTGATAAATAAATAGATTTTATATATATTATAGAGAATTTATTTCTAGAATCACAACGTATTTAAAAAAAATCCTTCATATCTTTTAAATATATATATATATATTGGGGGACTTTTGTTAAAAACGAAGTTTTGTAAATAACCCTCAGAGGGGGTGTGTGTCTCAGATCACATCAGATCTTTGATTCTGCTTTGATTTTTAGCAGAAAATTTAGCCAGGAAAATAAAAAAAAAATTCTGTAAACTTTTTAATTAATTGCCACGGGGGGCACTTCTTGGCGTTTTGCAATCTTGTCTTTAAAATCCACCTTCCCAAATCGACCTTAGGTTGGGATCGCAGAGTCCACCCTCCCCAGCCAGCATAGGAACAACACTATCGGGTGCCTCAGCCGAACAGAAGGCGGCCAGGGAGACATCAGGAAGGAGTGAAATGTCTATTTTTGTATTGCGTTGAAAAGTGTTGGAGTTTGTTCAGTATTCAATAAAGATGTCTGTTTAAAAACCTCAAAACTTTGTCGTGTGTGTGTATGTGTGTGTGTGTGTATGTGTCTGATGAATCTATATCTATCTATCTATCTATCTATCTATCTATCTATCTATCTATCTATCTATCTATCTATCTATCTATCTATCTAATAGAATAGAATAGAATAGAATAGAATAGAATAGAATAGAATAGAATAGAATAGAATAGAATAGAAATGTTTAAATGGGTGTTATGTGTGTGTACACTTTGAGAGCAAGCAACTAAATTTCATTTTTAATAGGTGCCATTGTGCCCACAGTAAAAAAAAGACAATAAAGGTTATCTATCTATCTATCTATCTATCTATCTATCTATCTATCTATCTATCTATCTATCTATCTATCTATCTATCTATCTATCTATCTATCATAGAATAGAATAGAATAGAATAGAATAGAATAGAATAGAATAGAATAGAATAGAATAGAATAGAATAGAATGTTTAAATGTGTGTTATGTGTGTGTACACTTTGAGAGCAAGCAACTAAATTTCATTTTTAATAGGTGCCATTGTGCCCACAGTAAAAAAAGACAATAAAGGTTATCTATCTGGGTATAAATTCAAATTCAAATAATAAATAATAAATCTATCTGTCTGTCTGTCTGTCTGTCTGTCTATGTCTGTCTGTCTGCCTCTGTCTGTCTGCCTCTGTCTGTCTGTCCGTCCATCCACCC
>NW_015413804.1:0-1768 GCF_001527695.2 Protobothrops mucrosquamatus | reverse complement strand
AGAAGGTGATCATGTGACCCCTCACTTGTCTAAAACTAAATAAAATACAATAAATAAAATCAATATAATGGGCTCACTTCCTCACAATGCCTGATCAGCTGGTATTAACCCTTGAACTGATTTTTAGGACAGCTATATCTGGTATGAAAACATACTAAATTATTGAAATAGCTCCATATTATCTCCTATTTAAAAAAAAATTAATTGTAGGCTTGTATGTGCCCTCTTCCTTTGCTCCCTCCCTGAAATTAAAATCCTTAACCAGCTGAGCAACAATTATTTGCACCTGAATAATCTTCCAGTAAAATAGCCAATTCTGCACTAATAACCTCATTATTGCAATACTTTTTTATTGCAGCTTCCAGTTTCTCACCTCGATCACAAAGCCAACTGAAAGGACACAGAGATAAAAACATAACTGTGGAGCCACGGAGAACACACAGAATGAAAGAAAGAATGATTCAATGCTATGCTCCAGCTGGTGAAGGAATAGAGTGTGAAGAATAGGCTCTGAGTGTCAGCATCTAGGGTACTGAATGAGAAGGGCTGAAGAAACAATGCAGCCTAGACCATATTTTAGCATCCTCACACCAGCCCCCCCCCCCTTATTTTGTAGGCATCAGTTGAATTTCTTGTAGGAAACTAAACCTGGCAAGCCCACACATCTATAGAAATAAAATTTATTACTTATTGTAAAAACATGCTGTTCTTTCTTATGAGAAACTAGTTCTTATTCCAATTGGTATTTGAAACTCTGCATCTCTTCATATGAAAATTAATTCTGAAATTGACTTGGTCCACAAATAGATTTGGCAATTGTCCACATATGAAGCCCTTCCCAAGGACCTGTGAAAAACAGATATCGATGTCTAATGGCATTAAAGGTATCATTACAGGATGTAAGCTGTTCCGAGTAAGGTTGCCTTTTGCAATTGGCCAATGGTGATTTTGTCAATGTGGTGCTCTATTTGCTCTGGGATGGCACTCAAGGGACCTATTATTTGCTTTCTTTTCCCAGAGAGGTTCTATTTCTGTTTGCAAGTCTTTGTATTTTGTTATTGTTATGTACTGGGCTTGATTAAAAGCAGGTGCAGGGAGCTGCACCAGAACAGTCAGCAGACCACGTGGTCTGCCCGGGGAGACTTGCTGTCTGCAAGGAATAACTAAAGCAGGCAATTGGAGCGGGAAAAGCTGTTGCAATGATTGGCTGGTGATGCCCCAGGGAGATTGTATAAAAGGGGATGGAGCCATTTTGTTGTTCTGTTTTACTTGAATAAAGACATATTTGTTTAATGCTCTGACTATTCAATGCCTATCAACGTGAAGAACAGAATAGTTATCTTCTTCAATTCTTTCTATAGTTCTTCATTTTCATGCAGAAGTTTGAAAATATTTTAATCAAGAGAAAGGTGCTTTGTGAGTCATGGGTTAATTGTGTAAAAGGAAGTTTATAAACTGGCCAGCTTGCCACACACTTCAGCAACAGACAATTCCACATCCAAGTGTAACCAGAAAGGGGAGATTTCACCACCAAAGTAGTTAGGGTATGCATATATGTAGCCTGGAAGGATAGAAGAAAGCTTTGAGGCCTCAACTTCAGCATCTACTGCTGCAAAGAGTCCAACCAAGTTCAGGAATCATGAAGCCAGGAAGCTTTCTGCTGCTCACTCTGCTGCTCTTCTACTTATCCTCCAGTAAGTACTGTTTACTCCTTGAATGTTTCCTTTTGTGAGAGATTTGAGGACATCCTTTCCTCCAGGAAAAAAAC
>NW_015413803.1:0-1769 GCF_001527695.2 Protobothrops mucrosquamatus | reverse complement strand
GCTCCACAGTAGGTAATGGCAGTCTACTCAAAGCATCTGCGTGACCCATTTCCTTGCCAGGCTTATGGACCAGTGAATAGTCATAAGCTGAGAGGAAGATGGACCAACGCAGCATACGAGGGGATAGGATATGAGGAGTCTGTTTGGAGGTGGTGAATAGCCCCAGCAAAGGCTTGTGGTCCGTGAAGACCGTAAAATGGCGGCCATAAATAAAGTCATGGAACTTTTTAATACCAGCCACCAGAGCCAAAGCCTCCCTATCAATTTGAGCATAGTTGCGCTCAGCAGCAGATAAAGTCCTAGAGTAGTAAGCCACAGGGACCTGAGTCCCATCAGCCGTCAAATGGCTGAGAACAGCGCCCACACCGTAGGGTGAGGCATCGCAAGCCAGGCACACTGGCAACTGCTCATTAAAATGAGCCAACACCGCATTGGAAGTAAGCAAAGCTTTGACCTCATTGAAACTGGCCTCATGGACCTTGGTCCAGCGCCAACACGCATTCTTGTCAAGAAGTCTGTGCAATGGTTCAGCAATAGCAGCTTTGTGAGGTAGAGAAGCATGATAAAAATTCAATAAACCCAAAAAAGGCTTGCAATTCGCCCTTAGACTTGGGGCTTGGAGCCTTCTGAATAGCTTTGAGCTTAGCATCAGACAGGTGAATACCCTGCGCATCTATCTTGAAACCTAAGAACTCAGTGGATTGTACACCAATCTTACATTTGTCCTGTTTTAGTTTAAGACCTGCTTTCCGGAAACGAAGCAAAACGGCCTTTAACCGCTCAGCCAGCACTTGTGGAGAGTCTCCTGCGATGAGAACATCATCAAAATAAGGACATACACCAGGAAAACCCATCAGGGTGTTTTCCATTACACTCTGAAAAATGCCAGGAGCGACATTCACCCCAAACTGTAACCTCTTCACCCTGAAAGCTCCACGATGGGTGACAATAGTTTGGGCCTCAGCTGCAGCATCATCAACAGGCAGCTGTTGATATGCCTGAGCCAGATCAAGCTTAGCAAAATTTTTTCCTTCCTTAAGAGAAGCCAGGATGTGGCTCACTACAGGCACTGGATAAGCATGTTGCTGTAGGGCCTTGTTTAGAGTGCATTTGTAGTCAGCGCAAATCCGGATGTCCCCATTTGCCTTTAGAGGCGTTACAATGGGGGTTTCCCACGGGCTGGAATCTACAGGCTCTAGAATGCCTTGCTGGAGCAATTTGTCCAGTTCAGCGTCAATCTTGCTCTTAAAAGCAAATGGTACCCTCCTAGGCTTAATCCTGATGGGCTGTACCGTTGGATCCAACTTAAGTGAAACAGGAGGTCCTGTGTAGGACCCAAGTTCAGAACTGAACACATCTGCAAACTCCTTGCATACGTCAGCAAGGGTCTGTGTTTGCAATTTATTTAGCCCTGTTACCTGAATTCCCAAGGCCTCAAACCAATCGAATCCAATGAGACTCGTTCGCTCACCCCCCACAACCAACACGTCTAGGGGGCCTGCAAAATTCTTGTACTGTACCTTAAGGGTGGCCTCCCCCTTAACGCACACTTTAGAATTTTGGAAATCCATAAGGATCACATTAGAGGGCCTTAACGAAACTCTCTGGCCACTGCTGCTGCAGATTTTGTGAAATGTGTTGAGGGAAATTATGGATAGGGCAGACCCCGTGTCAAGTTCCATCGATAATGGAATTCCCTGCAATTTCACTTTAAGTGTTAGCTTCTTTTTAAGGGGTTTGTGTGTGCCTATTCTTAAAATGTTCCGGCG
>NW_015413802.1:0-1769 GCF_001527695.2 Protobothrops mucrosquamatus | reverse complement strand
AGATTTTGAATTTTTTTTTTCCTACAGTCCACTCGTCTCTGCTTTTGCCATTATTGGTCCCTAGAGGAGTTTCTTGCTTGCATTTTAGAACTGAGGTCAGATTATGCCGGTTTTTTATTTTTCCTTTTTGGACAATCAGCCATTTGATTGATACGGAGCATGGATCCTAACACAATAATAAGAACGCGGATCTCATCGGCTGGTCAGCGAAATGACCACAATAATCCTGGCCCATTTTCTTAGCAACAATCCAAAGGGAAAAAAACAAACAAACTTAGAGCCAATCTTGGTTTGATGGAAACCCTGGGTCTCAACAAAGATTTTCTGCCTTTGGCAATTTGGTTCTAGTTTTCTGCCTTTGACAAAGGATTGCCCAAACGCCTGCCGGATTTGATCACTCATTTCTCGTTACTTTTGCAGAATCCAGAATTACAGAGATGGAACGGACCTCGGAGGTCTTCTAGTCTAACCCCCTGCTCAAGCAAGAGACCCTGTACCCACTTTAGACAAATTGTTGTCCAGTCTCTTCTTAAAAACCTCCAGTGACGGAGTACCCACAACTTCTGGTGGCAAGCTGTTCCACTGGTTAATTGTTCTCACTGTCAGGAAAGTTCTCCTTAATTCCAGGTTGTTTCTCTCCTTGGTTAGTTTCCATCTGTTGCTTCTTGTCCTGCCTTTAGGTGCTTTGGAAAATAAGTTGACCCCCTTCTCTTCTTCGTGACAGCCCCTCAAATATTGGAAGTGCTATCATGTCACCCTAAATCCTGATAAAGAATTACAGAGATGGAACGGACCTCGGAGGTCTTCTAGTCCAACCCCCTGCTCAAGCAAGAGACCCTGTACCCACTTTAGACAAATTGTTGTCCAGTCTCTTCTTAAAAACCTCCAGTGATGGAGCACCCACGATTTCTGGAGGCAAGTTGTTCCACTGGTTAATTGTTCTCACTGTCAGGAAATTTCTCCTTAGATCTAGGCTGGTTCTCTCCTTGATGAGTTTCCATCCGTTGCTTCTTGTCCTGCCTTCAGGGGCTTTGGAGAATAGCTTGACTCCCTCTTCTTTGTAGCAGCCCCTCAAATACTGGAAGGTTGCTATCCTGTCCCCTCTCGTCCTTCTTTTCATGAAACTAGAACATACCCAATTCCAGCAACCGTCCTTCCTATGATTTATCCTCCAGTTCCCTAATCATCTTTGTTGCTCTTCTCTGCCCTCTTTCCAGAGTCTCAACATCTTTTTTGTATCATGGCGACCAAACCTGGACATAATATTCCAAGTATGACCTTACCAGGGCACTATAAAGTACCAACATTTCCTGTGAAGTTGATTTATTGTTTCCTAATCAAGGATCAAAAGCTTTAGGCCAGGGGTAGGCAACCTTGGCTCTTTTATGACTCATGGACTTCAACTCCCAGAATTCCTGAGCCAGCATGGCTCAGCTTGGAAACCTCTCCCTTTCCCCTCAGCATGGCTGGCTCAGGAATTCTGGGAGTTGAAGTCCACCATTCATAAAAGAGCCAAGGTTGCCTACCTCTGGCCTAGGCCTAGGCCGTTTTCTGACTTGTGGACTTCAATTCCCAGAATTCCTGAGCCAGCATGGCTCAGCTTGGAAACTCTCCCTTTCCCCTCAGCATGGCTGGCTCAGGAATTCTGGGAGTTGAAGTCCACCAGTCATAAAAGAGCCAAGGTTGCCTACCTCTGACCTAGGCCTAGGCCTCTTTATGACTGGTGGACTTCAACTCCCAGAATTCCTGAGCCAGCCATGCTGAGGGGA
>NW_015413801.1:0-1769 GCF_001527695.2 Protobothrops mucrosquamatus | reverse complement strand
TGGCCTAGTTGAAGCTTGAGAATTGTATCTAGAAAGGTCTCTGCTATGCTGAAAACCGGTCTTAACCAGAATTTACTAATATGATAGTAACTCTAGAGACAGCCCCTAGGAACTAACAGCCAAAAAGGTAATTTGTAAATAAGGGCAGGGGGCAATCAAATTAGAGGGGTGGGAGATGTAACTAGGGGTGAAGATAATGTATTCACTTTAGGAATTTTGGATAGGTTATGACAGCATGATTACAGCATGATTACTAAGCCAATGAAGAAGAGATGGAAGGTAAATTTGTAATGGCAATGGAGAATATAAAGAATTTATTGAAAATTTAAGGTATGTCCACTCTGTGCTTGCATGCACAAGGAACCCCTCTTTGCAAAGTAGTACAAATAAATTACCATTGTTTTCTCTTAGTTTTGGCTGGTGATGTTTTATTTCAACTACACAACAAATCCCACATCCGCATACTTCTCACCGTGCCTGGCTGTGGGGTGCTGGTACAAACTGGATCCAGCTGCTGTGGTCCTTCTCACCTGTTATTCCCCCTCCTGATTGGGGAAGTTCATTGTGAAAGAGATGGAATGTTGAAGATATCAGTTAATGGAAGATTAAAGGTTGTGATTGTTTTAGATTTCAATTTCCTTGTAAGGGTACCTCTTGGTCTGCAGTGTTAGATGGTGATAATATCCATTTTGCTCTATGAGTTCATGGTGACCTAAGCCTAACCCTCAGTGGAATTTTCCTCGAGTGGGATTTTCCCATGTATTTTATCAGGAAATGTAGATAGGACAGGCTGGAAAAGTCAGTGGAATTCTAACTATACTGAAGCACTACGAGTTTGTTGATGATGTCTATTTTGCTCTATGATTTCATGTTGACCTAACCCTAACGCTAAGTGTAATTTTCCGCCAATAGGATTTTCCCATATATTTTACCAGGAAACATAGATAGGGCAGGCTAGAAAGGTCAGTGCCTGCCTAACCATACCCAAGCACTCCAAATTTATTGGTGATGTCCATTTTGCTCTATGAGTTCATGGTGGCCTAAGCCTAACCCTAGTGGAATTTTCCTCGAGTGGGATTTTCCCATGTATTTTACCAGGAAAAATAGGCCAGGCTAGAAAATTCTGTGACATCCTAAACATACCCAAGCACTACAAATTTATTGGTGATGTCCATTTTGCTCTATGAGTTCATGGTGACCCTAAGTGGAATTTTCCACCAATGGGATTTTCCCATGTATTTTACCAGGAAACATAGATAGGGTAGGCTGGAAAAGTAAGTGCCCTCCTAAATAAGCCCTTCTGTATTGTTATACAGAAGCACTCCAAATTTGTTGCCAATGTACATTTTGCTCTATGAGTTCATGGTAACCTAACCCGAACCCTAAGTGTAATTTTCCGCCAATAGGATTTTCCCATATATTTTACCAGGAAACATAGATAGGGCGGGCTAGAAAGGTCTGTGTTATAATACATGGGAAAATCCCACTCGAGGAAAATTCCACTAGGGTTAGGCTTAGGTTACCATGAACTCATAGAAAAAAATGGACATAGCCAACAAATTCGGAGTGATTGGGTATGTTTAGGAGGTCACTGACTTTTCCAGCCTGCCCTATTTATGTTTCCTGGTAAAATATATGGGAAAATCCCACTCGAGGAAAATTCCACTAAGGGTTAGATTTAGGTCACCATGTACTCATAGAGTAAAATGGACATTGGCATCAAATTTGGAGTGCTTCTGTATTGTTAGGAGGGCACTCACCTTTCCAGC
>NW_015413800.1:0-1769 GCF_001527695.2 Protobothrops mucrosquamatus | reverse complement strand
CCCTCGCCCCCCCCCAGGCCAGGCTGCTGCGGGGAAGGGGAGACAGGCTGCACCACAAAGCCACAATTCACAGTGCGGAGCCAAACAGGGTTGATTATTGGTCCTCAAAGAAACGGAAGGCAGGAGAGTCCGAGGGAGGGCGAGGGGGGGGTAGGGTAGAGATGACCACAGCAATGACCCCCAATCTCCTGGACCCCCCTCCAACCTCTCATTCCTCTGTGGAGGAGACCCCTGCAATGGATTCGCCCCCCACGTCCTCCGTGCAATGACACAAAACCTTCCCCTACGCAGGGGTCTCCAGCTGGAGAACTTTAAGGCTCATGGACTTCGACTCCCAGAGGTCCACGGGTCTTAAAGCGGAGTAGAGAATTCTGGGAGTTGAAGTCCGCAAACCTTTTGAGTACGGAACCCCGGGAGCTGAAGTCCACGTGTCTTAAAAGTGGCCAAATGTGGAGACTTTGATTTTGGAGGCCTCGATCAACTTTGGATCCTGGCTGGGCCTTTTCCTGCTCACACCCACCCTGCGAGGGAGGCCTGGGCTCTCCTGCAGTCTCCCTTCACTTGCAGGACTCATATTCCCCCCCCCTCCCCTCAGCCCAGCATCGGACCCTCCTCTGCCTTCTTTGCTGCTACGCTAGAAAAAGCCGGGAGTAACGGGGAGGGGGGCCGGGATGGGAAGCAGTGGGGGTGCCAGGGACCCCGAGACCTCAGCCCAGGCTAGTAGGCGTGGTCGGCCACGTAGAGCGATTGTCCAGCCGCCCCGGAGCCGTCATCGCTGCCTTCATACTTGCCGAGAGCTGCTTGACCGTTGACCTGCAAGACAAGAGAGGGCTATTGGGGAGGGGGGGTCACGCCTTCCCTTGGGGACCCTCCCCACAAGGGCCAGCCTTTTGCAAGTGGCAACCAGCTCTGTTTCTGCCCTGCACCCCAGAAAGAGCCAGGGACCCCAATTAGGAAGCCCCCCTTCCTGGGCAGTGGGGGCACACCCCTCTCCCCAGTCACCCACCTCCGCTCGCTTGAGGAACTCCTCCGTGGCCAGCTCCTCGTTCTCCCGCTGGCCCCGCCAGGCATTGAGCGCGGAGGCTTGCAGCGCCCGGCCGTAGGAGAAGGTCAGGGCCCACGGCCGGGGCAGCGGGCAGTTGTTGATGGCGTTGAGGTTGATGGAGGCCTCCTCCTCGCTCTGCCCGCCGGACAGGAAGGTGATTCCTGGAGGGGCCGAGAGAAGAGCTGTAACCCCCGGACTCTGGACTGCAGGGGTCTCCAACCTTGGCCCCTGGAAGACTTGTGGACTTCAACTCCCAGAATTCCCCAGCCAGCTGTGCTGGCTGGGGAATTCTGGGAGTTGAAGTCCACAAGTCTTCCAGAGGCTAAGGTTGGCGACCCCATTGGTCCAGCAGCATCTCTGGACCTGGTCAGCCCTTGCTGGGGATTCCGAGTGTCCAGCAGGATCTGGCCAGACCCGGCAGCTGGATCTGGCCAGCATCTGGTGAGCCACGAGGCCCTCAGCCTCCCTGGATTTCTCTCGGCCCCTTCGAGGCATCGCAGTTGGCAGCTGTCAATTCATCCTGTGGCAGCGAGTTCCAGGGACTCAAACGAGAAGCCCTGTCGTAAAATCATCCTGGGCTTATAATACAGCTAGTCCTCATTGTACCACCACAACAGAGCCCAAAACTAGAAGCCCTGTTCTAAAATCATCCGGGGCTTATAATGCAGCTAGTCCTCATTGTACCACCACAACAGAGCCCAAAACTAGAAGCCCTGTTCTAAAA
>NW_015413799.1:0-1769 GCF_001527695.2 Protobothrops mucrosquamatus | reverse complement strand
AGTATGTCGCATCAGCATGTACTTTTCCCATTTATAGATTGAAACGTGCTTAATTCTCTGTTGTACTCTGGTTGATGAGCTTAATTCAAGTTTAATAAGGCAAATAGGGCAGAACTGCATGGTCTCATTTCACTGATGACAGGATAATGCTCCTGCTTGTGCAGAAACAGCAAAAGGAAATTCAGAAGACCAGAGTGATTATTAGAAATTTCCTTGGAGAGTACTGTGAAGATATCCAGTAGCTGCTGTAATGTCTACCCTACTTTTGGAACTAATGGAATATTAGACTGGGAAGAAAGCAGTGGCAAGGCACTTCTCTAATGCTACACAGACATCCCATCAGACTCAAGGTTGACTTGAGGGCATCTTTACCTTTATACTGGAGTTGATTGAACCCAGGCTGAGTTTGAGTCAGGCTGCTTGGGGTCAAGTTTGGGGCTATATAAGACAAAAAAGGATTCCTACAAAGAGAGGTAGGAGGCTTTGTAAATGATTTGATATTCTATGGAGAATATCAAATATCAAATATTCTATTTGCAGAAACTACTCTTCTATTTTTTCTCTCTCTCTGCTTCCCAGAACAATGCCAGGATGGAGAGAAGGGGCAGAGAGGAAGAGTACTGGAATCAAGTGACTGCAGAGATGAAAAGGAAAGTTGTTCAGAATCCTGATGGGCGCAGAAATTGGGCATTTCAGTCCCACATAGTATTAAGTGGGGAAAAAATACAAGTAAGAAAGTATTTCAGCTAACATCTGGCCTTTCCTCTGAGAAATGCATGGTGTGGGCAGCAGAAGATTTAACTTACCTTAGAAGATAGAGGAGGCAGGTTTTCTTTCTTTAAACTTTGAAAAACTTAACCCTGAAAAAAAAAGCAGCAGCACCCTCATCCCCTACTCTCTTACTATAACTACTTTCCTTTCTAAATTCCAAACTGAATTTGGATACTGCAAGAACTAAGAACAAGAAATGAGGAGGACAGGTCTGTCTGTGAGATTGAAGGAAAGGCAATTTGGTTCAGGTTATGCTTATTTCTGTGGGCGCGAAGTGCACAAAACAAACTTTGAACCAAGGGCAACTTGTAATAAAGGAAAGGAGGCTTTAATTTTTAAAGTAATGGCTTCATGGGCCAAGTGAAGGAAATAGGTTTTGTGAGAATAAATACTGTTCAACTTTGGATTTGGTTTTGTCATTTGCTGTTAGACATTCTTGTTACTTAGTGCTCTTTACCATAGACATCTTTGTATCTCTTTTATGGTTATGTGTATGTGTATAGGAGGTAAATATTTCACCGGTCCAGTTTTGTCCAACTCAGAGGGTGATACTCATCTCTGCTTCTTAGCTAAGGGAGTCAGCATTGTCCGAAGACACTTCTATGGTCATGTGGCTAGCAGGACTATACGCCAAAGTGCACAGTATGCTGTTATTTTCCCAGTGAAGTAATACCTATTTATCTACTTGCATTTGCATGCTTTCGAACTGCTATATGAGCTGGAACTGGGGTAACTAACGGGAGCTTACCCCATCATGCAGCACTTGGGTCTTGAACTGGGCTTTAACCACTGAGCCATCATAGCCTCTTGTGTATGTACATGTATATGTATAGGTATAAGTATATGTATAGGTACATCTATATTTATGGTTTTCCATATGATAATCAGTTGTGGATTGTCTCCTTGGATTGATCCTAAATCAAAATTGGGTAATCTCTGATTTAGTCTGAATTTAATGAAGCAGTGAATCTCACTTCAGAATGAACCTTGAACACCCC
>NW_015413798.1:0-1769 GCF_001527695.2 Protobothrops mucrosquamatus | reverse complement strand
AGACACACGCCAGCCTCCCACTCCCAGGTCCAGGAGCCCCCCTAAGCACTCCTTAAACCCACCCACCCACCTGCCCCATCTCCTGCAAAAGCTATCCCAACGTGCCAGAGAACTGGCAGACTGACAGCGGCTCCTCTAAAGGCCGTCAAAGCGGTGGTGGTGGTGGTGGCAGCCATCTCTCTGCCAAAAGCTGGAGCCACGGCACGACGGACGGACAGGCCACGTGCTTCCGATTTTGTGTGTGCTGCAGCCCGGGAGCCAAAGGGAAGAAAGGAGGAGGGAGGCAGGAAGTTTGCACCCACTTTGCAAGAGAGAGAGAGAAAGCAGGAGAGAGAGAGAAAGGGAGAGAAGGAGAGCGAGGCAGCCCTCCGGTCCACATGTCTGGAGGGAGCCTCCCCTCGGCGCTTGCCAACCCGAAGCATGATTCAGCTAAGCTGCCACTGCGGAGAGCCAGGCTCCACCACGTGACCGGCTCGGAGGTTGGGGAGAGGGGGGGGGTTAGGAAGGAAAGGAGCAGCCACATTTAGGAGAATGGGACCCCCCCTCTCTCGATCTTGAGGGCACCCCCACCGTCCCAAGCTGCTACCATCACCAAATCTTGGGGTGCCGAGCGCATCCCGAGACAGGCTTCTGCACATGTGCTCCCCAAGACTCCTGGCAGGAGCAGATCCGGCCACCCCATGCCTCCTAAAAAGTCTGCTCCGAGTTCAAATCCAGCTCCTCTCATCTATCCGGGGAAGGAAGGAGCCCCTCCTCACCTGATCTAGGTAGCCGTGGAGGTAACAGGCCTTAAGTTAGGAAGGTGAACTCCCGACAAGGGCGTATTGCACGGAACAAACCCCACGGTGGGGGATAAAGGCCAGGCGATGTTGAACGTTTCGAAACCCACCTTGCCCACTTTGGTGGACTTCGACTCCCAGAATTGCTGGGCTGGGGAATTCTGGGAGTTGAAGTCCACAAGTCTTTTTTTTTTTTTTTTTAAACGGTGCTTGTGCTCCCAGCCTGGAGGAAAAGTTCACATCCAGTCGTCGCCCTTTTGTTCTTTTTTTTCCGTCGCCATCCAGAACTTCTGCTCCTATTTGTCCCCCTCCCCAAAAAAGAGTCCCCTGCCATCCCCCCAAAGGGCTTGACCCCCCCAAGTTGCAAAACAAAGCCGCCTTCCCAAATGCAAAGACCTTCAAACCCCTTCCCCAACCACCAAACTTGGCTTCCCGCTGGGCTCCCCTCACCCCTAAATCAGGGGAGGGGCCTGGCGGGCCTTCCCTTTAAAGGGCAACCATGTGTTCTCCCTTCCCCCTCCCTCCTTCCCCCACCCCCCCAAAGTAAGTCACACAACCGGCTCCAATGGGCGTAATTTTTTGGGGGGGGGTTCGCACAAGCAAACCACAAGCAAACCACCAAGAGGGGGAAAGAAAGCAAAAGAAAAAAAGGGAAAAAGAAACTAGCCAGGGTTTAAAATTGGGCAAAGGCGGCCAAGGCTGGGGGCAGAGCTGGGTTCAGCCCTATTTGGGTCTGGGGGCGGGAGGACAGGGGGGGTTGACTCTGAAACCCCCCCTAAACCCCCCCTGAACCCCCCAAACCGCCTCTCTCGCCCCCTGGGTGGCTTCTCCCCCAAGGAAGCCCCAGTTTTGGGGGGAGGGGGCGCCTCCAATCAGGACCCCCCCCAAGGTTCAAGCCAGGACACGCTCCCTTTAGCCCCCCCTCCCACAAAGCCGGGTAGCCCCCCCTGTGGGGTCTCTGGGGGCTGCCACTGAGAGAGCCCCCCCAAC
>NW_015413797.1:0-1769 GCF_001527695.2 Protobothrops mucrosquamatus | reverse complement strand
TTAAAGCATGCCGGCTGGGGGATTCTGGGAGTTGAAGTCCACTCCTCTTAAAGCATGCCAGCTGGGGGATTCTGGGAGTTGAAGTCCTCCCCTCTTAAAGTGATCCAGGCTGAGAAACACTGATTGAATGGAATACTTTTGCGTCATGGAGGAAATCTCCCATCATGCTCTGGGCCGAAGAGGCTGTCGGGTTCCCCGATCATCCACCTCGGCCAGGTAGGGACCCCCAGACCCATCAGGCCAGCGGACCCCCATTTCCCACACACAATTACGTTGCGGTGTCGCCCCCACAATTCTCTCTTCTTCGCTCCGCCGCAGGGAAGATTCCGGAAACTGTTGGGAAAAGAAGTCACAATATCACACTGAGGATATGCAGGCAGTCCTCGCCTCTTACAACCACAATGGAGCCGAAAATTCCCGCCGCTAAACTTGGAGCTAGGAGGATCCCAGGAAGTCCTCGCTTTACGACCCAAATTTCTGCTGCTAAACTTGGAAATATGAAGATCAGAGGAAGTCCTCGCTTTACGACCAGAATTGAGCTGAACATTTCTGCTGCTAAACTTGGAAATATGAAGATCAGAGGAAGTCCTCGCTTTACGACCACAATTGAGCCCAAAATTCCCGCTGCTAAACTTGGAAATATGAAGATCAGAGGAAGTCCTCGCTTTACGACCACAATTGAGCCCAAAATTTCCGCTGCTTAACTTGGAAATATGAAGATCAGAGGAAGTCCTCGCTTTACAACCACAGTTGACCCCTTAATTCCCGCTGCTAAACTTGGAAATATGAAGATCCAAGGAAGTCCTCGCTTTACGACCACAATTGAGCGTAACATTTCCGCTGATAAACTTGGAAATATGAAGATCAGAGAAAGTCCTTGCTTTACGACCACAATTGAACCCAAAATTTCCGCTGCTAAACTTAGCACTAGGAGGATCCCAAGAAGTCCTCGCTTTACGACCACAATTGAGCCCAAAATTCCCGCTTCTAAACTTGAAAATATGAAGATCAGAGGAAGTCCTCGTTTTATGACCACAATTTAACCCAAAATTTCTGCTTCTAAACTTGAAAATACGAACATCAGAGGAAGTCCTCGCTTTACGACCACAATTGAGCCCTAAATTCCTGCTGCTAAATATGGAGCTATGAGGATCTCAGGCAGTCCTCGCTTTACGACCACAACAGAGCCCCAAATTCCCGCTGCTAAAATGGAGCCCCGAGGATGCCAGGCGGTCCTCAACTTGCGACAGTTCGTTTAGCGACCGTCCCAAGTGACAACGGCCCTGGAAAAAAGGGACCGAGGACCGTTTTTCACGCTGAGCGACCGTCGCTGGAATCAAAATCCGCTGACTCGTAGTTACGACGGTGGCAGCGTCCCGCCCTCGCTCCCCTTCTGCGACCTCCTAACAAAGTCGTGGGCGAAAGCGGACCCGCTTCGCGACGGGGTTCCTTGCTTTGCGGCGGCCGCCGGCGAGGCTGCAAAACGGGGGCCGCCCTCGTTGAACGGACGTCTCGCAGAGCGACGGAAATGGCCGTCGTAAATCGAGGACTACCCCCTCCTCAAAATAGTATCTCGTAGTTTAAAGAAAAACACGGTCCCCCCCACCCCGAAAACTCTCACCTTTTGCCCGCCGTGGGGTCGTCTCAGGAAGGGGGGGGTCCGCCGGCCCCCGTTTCTCTGGCCGGGCGGGGGCCGCCTCCTCCCCTCTTCTCTGGGGGGGGCGTCTGGGGGGGAGGAAATCAAAAGAAGGGGGGGTGAGATTGCTTCT
>NW_015413796.1:0-1769 GCF_001527695.2 Protobothrops mucrosquamatus | reverse complement strand
CATACACAAATATTGCTGGGCTGTAGCTCGTCTTCCTCCACGTTCCTTCAGTTATAGTAAGCAGGGCTGTTTTCTGTAATAACTAACGTTTTTTTTCCAGTGATGAATTCAGGACTAGGACTGTCCCATCAACTGTGTTGCAGCAGAAGATGCAAGTAAATCATACACAAATATTGCTGGGCTGTAGCTCGTCTTCCTCAACGTTCCTTCAGTTATAGTAAGCAGGGCTGTTTTCTGTAATAACTAATGTAATAACTGTAATAACTCTTGCTTTCGGGTTTGTTTGTGTTTTTAAAAAAAGATTGACTTATATTCGAAGGTTGGGAATATTGACTTCAAAGGTGTATAAAACACATACATTTATTATCTCACTTACTCACATATCTCTCTTATTCAATCCTTTTTCAGTTGGAATTGCAGAAATCCAAAACTCATCATTTCATATTTTTTCATTTCCAGAAAGAGGTCTACGAGGTTTCCAGTCTTTTAT
Organism: Protobothrops mucrosquamatus; assembly: GCF_001527695.2. NCBI lineage: Eukaryota > Metazoa > Chordata > Lepidosauria > Squamata > Viperidae > Protobothrops > Protobothrops mucrosquamatus. The sequence continues at coordinate 1,279 of NW_015413796.1, read as the reverse complement.
AAAAATACTTGCTGTTTTGTCCCTGTCCAAATAGGTCAGTGGTGCTATTTCTGCCATTTTCACAATCCATTCTTCCATGGCGGGTGATTCAGTATTTCTCCATGATTGTAGATCTCGTGAGGCAAATCCACCTAGATACCTGAAGTGATGAAGGCCGTGTAAGCAATGAGCTGCTACTCTTTCTGGGGTGGTGGGTGTGGGTGCGGGTGGGGAGAAATGCTGTCTAGGGAAAGTTAAGATCAGAGAAGGCATAACATACATGCTTTGTGTTTCTTGTCTGGTCTACTCTGAAGGGCCGATAGCTTCTTAGGTAATTCAGTTTCTTGGTGGCACTTTCCAGTGGAAAAGGGTAAGGCCATGAAAAGAGTGGATGTGCCATGTCTAGGTTCAGACAGACTTTAACATGAAGAATGACATGTAAGGCAAGGCATGCTCATCTCCCCTTTTTTTCCAGTGATGAATTGAGGGATAGGGCTGTCCTATAAAGTACAGTGTTTTGCAGTTGGGGACGCAAGTAAACCACAGACAAATTGTAGAGAGCAGCAACGTGCCTTCCAGCCATCCTGAATGTTCCTTCAGCTGTTCCTTCTGGCGTTTTTTTAATAAGTTAATTGTGGTGGGAGTTGGCAGCAAACAAATTTGATAATAAATAAATAATGTTCCTTGGAAGATATAAAGGTGGGTGTTGTCTGTTCCTTATAAAGTTGCTCCCCATAATGAGAAGAGCCATTTGACATACAGGTTTGAACCGGTTGGAAGCAGAAGCTGCAGTCCTGAAGAAAATGGCAGAGCCAGTTGATTTTTGTGTTTTCAGCGTTCTGGTGACAGGATCCAATCGGGGTCTGGGTCTGGGTCTGGTAAAGAGATTTCTGGAGCTGCCCTGTCCACCCAAATGGGTCTTTGCTACAACTCGGGATATGGAGGCAGAGAAAAGTAAGGTAAGAATCAGTTCACCTAGCATGACAACGGGATACAATAGTTATTGTGTTGAATGGAGATTGAAATGACGTCTAATGAAGGAGAAATTGCACACTTTTCCTGCTTGCTCTTGCTTTTGAGATTGTCCTCGTCGACATCCATCTGACTGTCTCATTGTCTGAGTTTTAACGCACAGAAAAATTATGATCTTTTTTTTTCCTCCAGGAGCTAAGAGAGATGGCTTGCAAATATCTGAATCTAGTGGTCTTGCAATTAGGTGAGTTTCAAGGCCATGTGAACATGGGGCAAATTTGGTACGACAGGCATGTCCAGAGCAACAAAATTTAGTTATCCTCAGAAC
>NW_015413795.1:0-1769 GCF_001527695.2 Protobothrops mucrosquamatus | reverse complement strand
AGATACTCCCATGTAACACCTCTCCTGCGTGAGCTGCACTGGCTGCCTGTGGCCTTCCGGGTGCGCTTCAAGGTGTTAGTAACAACCTTTAAAGCGCTCCATGGCAATGGACCTAGGTATTTGCAAGACCGCCTCCTACCACATACCTCCCTTCGACCAGTCCGCTCCCACAGAGAGGGCCTCCTTAGGGTGCCATCGGCCAGTCAATGCCGGCTGGCGACCCCCAGGGGGAGAGCCTTCTCTGTGGCAGCTCCTGCCCTCTGGAATGACCTACCCCCCCGACCTATGTACAACTGCGGACCTGCGCCTTTTTCGCCGAGCCCTGAAAACTCATCTATTTCGTGCGGCCGGCCTGGCGTAGTCTTAATTAGGTTTTAGTACAGGTTTTTATATGGGGTATTTTAGAGCAGGCCTTTATTTATTTAATTTGATTTTAGAATAGATATTTATTGTGATTTTTATTATCGCCTGTTCACCGCCCTGAGTCCCGTAAGGGAGATAGGGCAGTATACAAATCTAAATAAACATAAACATAAACAAACAATGGATTGTTCTCTGTTGTAAAACAAGCACATGGCCTTCTGAGTTGAGTAAGGTGGCAGTGTAATCCGACACAACTGGAGGAATGCAGGGCTGATGGACACTATCGCTGACTGAAAAATAGCCTCTAATTCTTCAGAAAACGATAAAAGTAAATCCTGTTTCTAATCAGATATTATTTGACCTGGCAATTATTTCACTGCAGCCCAAATATTTAAAAATTCTACTGCGGAGATGAGATAATGCTACTAGGAGTTTTAACTGATTAGTATTTAGAGGTCTGTAGGTTCTCCTGGATCTTGGCTGGGGGTGGGGGGAGAGATCTTACTGATCAGTAGAGTTCAGACAAGAGTCTTCTCCAAACATTTCTGGAGATATCGGGGATTGAAGACGAAATCTTTTTGTGTCTCGTTTACATAACGTACAGCAAAACTGTTTCACCACAACTGAAGTTTTTCCTCTTGGCCATCCATTTTGCTTGGCATAGAAATGGGCTATTTTCCTATCTCCAATGTTGATCTGCTCTGTGAAGGATTTGATTCTGGTCTAGAAACATTAACTTCTTAACAGTTAATGTCGTTGTTGCAGGCTATTGAGTTTGTTTTTGTACTTAGAGAAAGTAGAAAGTCAACTGAGGTGAGGCAATGGATGCCAGAGTAGTGATCCTTGAAGTAACTACTTTTTAACTATGATAACAAGTGGTGTTTCAAAGTCAGCTGAAAGGACTTAGTCCAAGTAAAATAAAATCTACATTTACATTGCAAATCTTAATCTTGATTTACTCTTTTCTTTCAGTTTTTACAAGATCCAGATGAAGATACTTCCAGTATAAATACAACCAGCAGAAAATCAAATGAAAGTCAGGTAACTTTAGCACTTTAACACTGCTAGACATATTATGACAAAGTTTTCATAGATGGCAAGTTGCTTCATAGGCACGAGGTCTTATTCTTTTTCTACGCATCAATCTGCAAAATAATATTTTTGTTCATTATTTTATCCACCATCTTTCTTATATCTGGTGGTTTCAGTTGACATGTTTAGATTATCCTAATTGTTTTTAATTCGCATTTTCCTTTGCTGGTTGTAAGCTGCCTAGAATCTATCACGAATGGAGCAGCATGTACTACTGTAGACAATAAAATGCTCTTGGTTATGGATTGACTTTGATCAGAATAAACTGGTCTAATTATCAATCAGCCCTTAAAATATTCACCTCGTGGGTTCTT
>NW_015413794.1:0-1769 GCF_001527695.2 Protobothrops mucrosquamatus | reverse complement strand
AAAATAGCTTGACTCCCTCTTCTTTGTGGCAGCCCCTGAGATATTGGAACACTGCTATCATGTCCCCCCTCGTCCTTCTCTTCGTTAAGCTAGACATACCCAATTCCAGCAACCGTTCCTTATATGTTTTAGCCTCCAGTCCCCTAATCATCTTTGTTGCTCTTCTCTGTACTCTTTCTAGAGTCTCAACATCTTTTTTACATCGTGGTGACCAAAACTGGATGCAGTATTGCAAGTGTGGCCTTATCAAGGCATTGTAAAGTGGTATTAATACTTCACGTGATCTTGGTTCTATCCCTCTGTTAATGCAGCCTAGCACTGTGTTGGCTTTTTTGGCAGCTGCAGCACACTGCTGGCTCATATTTAAATGATTGTCCACTAGGACTCTGAGGTCCCTCTCACAGTTACTACTATTGAGCAAGGTACCCCCTATACTAAACCTGTACATTTGGTTTTTCTTGCCTAAATGTAGAACCTTGCTTTTTTCACCATTGAATTTCATTTTGTTAGATAGCGCCCAGTGTTCAAGTCTGTCCAGATCCTCCTGTATCCTAAGCCTGTCTTCTGGAGTGTTGGCTATTCCTGCCAGCTTGATGTCATCTGCAAGTTCCCCATCTATCCCCTCGTCCAGATCGTTGATGAAGATGTTGAAGAGCACTGGGCCCAGAACAGAGCCCTGGGGCACCCCACTACACACTTCCCTTCATGTAGATGCAGTTCCATGGAGGACTACATGCTGAGTACGGCCAGTCAGCCAGCTACGGATCCATCTGGTGGTGATGTTGTCTAACCCGCATTTTTCTATCTTATCAAGTAGTAGGTTGTGATCTACTTTGTCAAATACCTTACTGAAGTCCAAGTAAATTATATCCACAGCATTCCTCTGGTCCACTAATTTTGTCACTTGGTCAAAGAATGCAATAAGATTTGTCTGGCATTAACTTTATTTACTGCAGCTCACAGAATGATAGTCATATTTTTATTACTATCAATCATTCTGATCTTAATTTGTTTCATTTCTGAGTTGGCATTTATATAGCCCTGCAGCTGATTTCTCTCATTATTTCACTACATAAGTCTTTCACAACTGGATTTAGATGAATGCCACTTATATGGGTATTAGTCCATGAATGTCTGCTAGGTGATTATACCGCTGAAGTCTATGTCAGTAAAGAGAAAGGGGAACTGCATAAAATGTATAAAAATTCCCGGGAAAAGATGTTGAAATAATTTTCTTTGTTGTTAAGAGTACAGTACTGGTGTTGGGCAGGGATCCCTGTGCCTCAGTTCGTAGCCCGGACCAGGCAAGTGGCAGGCAAGCACATGAGCATGCAAAGCTCCATTTGTACAAGTGGCAAGTATGCATGTGAACCCCTCCCTTCTCTCCCCACTGCCACTGCCACTGCCACTACTGGTGCATGGAGCCGGAGAGGTTGGGACTACTAGTGTAGAGGGCTTGCTTACTGTTGAAATAGCACATAAACATTATTGCAAACAAAATCTGTATATCTTTGCACTGTGCTTCTCCAAAGAACCTGATGGGGAAATTTCAACACAGTTGAACTGGAACATCAATATATTTGTTTGAATGGGGAAGCTTTTGATCACTGTGGTAAGTTACATCTTCACTATGCATCCAGAGCCTGAGTATCAGTCATAGTACGTTCATAGCGGTTCCATAAAGTTCTTTGGAGGAATGGTCATCCGTCAACTCATGGACCACATGTGTCAGATTTTACCTCCAGGATTGGCAGTATATTACTGGTTGC
>NW_015413793.1:0-1769 GCF_001527695.2 Protobothrops mucrosquamatus | reverse complement strand
GCATTTTTGCTGCACATGGGTTGCCAGATGTTCTAGTGTCGGATAACGGTCCTCAATTTACTTCTACTGAGTTTCAGGCATTTCTCCGGACCAACATGATCCGCCACGCTGCTTCAGCTCCTTTCCATCCTTCCACCAACGGTCTGGCTGAACAGATGGTCCGCGTCACCAAGGACGCCCTCAAGAAGCTGACCTACGGGGGGTCATCGGCTCGTGACTAAATTGGACAGGCTGCATCCGGAATGTGTAGCTGCTCAGGTGTCTCAGCCACACCCACCACGGGTCCTTCGTGAAGGTGATCCTGTCTGGGCCAGGAATTACGGGCCTGGCTACCTTTGGGTACCGGCTGTGGTCTGTAAAGTCTCGGGGCCTCTGTTTTACGAGGTGTCCCTGCCAGACGGCCGTGTGCTTCGCCGCCACATCGATCAATTACGTGTGAGGCGGGACGCGCCTATGGTTCCTCCTCAGTCTCCTCTGGGGGGGAGGAGGAATGGGAAATGCATTCTGGGATTCAAAATCAACAGCCTACGTTGGCTGTGGACAGGGAAACGGGTACGCAACACCCAACTTCCACAGGTGCTTCTGGTAGCAGTTCGTGGGAAAGGGAGTACATAGACACCCCCACACACACTCCAGCCTGGGAGTCCCACTGGTGGCAGACTAATTATCCACCCCTATCAAGCAATACTCCAGACACGGAGAATACATGGGAGCATACTCACAACTCACAACATGCAAGAGAGCAGGCAATACAAAGGGGGAACACGTCCCATGCTGAAAGGGCTCAGAGGAGGTTGTCCTCACGCATAAGGGCTAACAGGGAGGCATCCCTAGTCCCTAGCACTACAGAAACGAGCCAGGAATCCTACATTCCTTCAGGGAACACGGGAAGGAACTCACAGGGGTTAGATAACTCCATTGAGGGCTGGTCAACCAGGTTTAACGACCAACAGGGCCCAGACTGCTCAATTACAGGAGATGGGCTGGAAAGCCAAGCTGAAGTCACTGGTCATTCACAGGGCACTTCACCTAGAGCAAGCAGCAACGGCAATGACAATACAAACTCTCCAGGTCTGAGAAGGTCACACAGGGCAAGAGGCCCTCCCAAATACCTAGCCGATTATGTAAGGTGAACAGGTACATAGCGAGTGCTGACTGAAGGTACTGGCGGGTTGTATTAAGTAAAACAAGGTCGGGGGGGAGTCACTGGATCTGGTTCAAAGGAACAGTCCCACACCTTATACATTGTGTAACTTTATTTCATTATTTAATTATATTACCATCTATAGGATGGCGTCCATGTGGGCACAATCTTATTTCATCCAGGGGAAAGGGGTGTTGTGTCTTGAGCCTGCATCTTGCAGGCTCGGGACGTTGCAAGAGTCCCGGGCATTTGCAGAAGCTGCCCAGGACCAGACTGAGCGGCGCCGGCCTTGTGCGCATGCGCAAGGCGGGAAAAGCCCGCCTCATGATTGGTTGAACTTGCCCAGGAATCAGAGGGTATAAATAGAGGCCTGCGTGCCTCTGCTCTGGTTGTTCGTAGAAGGGAGCAAACAATAAAGACTTGTTAGATATGCTTCGTCTCAAGCGCCATTATTCCCAGGACTTAACACACAGCACACTAAGTGATTTGACTGGTTTTGGCTTAATGCATGGTTGAACCCAGCCAATTATGTGTCATGGTTCATAATTGCTTTGTAAACGCCTGAGTCTCCTATGCTGTGATTGTGGGGACACAAGTTAGTATTAAATGTTTACACACAGATAAC
>NW_015413792.1:0-1769 GCF_001527695.2 Protobothrops mucrosquamatus | reverse complement strand
ATGGGGGAGACACAGGAGGGGCCAGAACAGGAGACCAAGTTGGTTAGTTCAGGCCAAGAGCCCTTTTCAGTCCTGAAAATATTATTTGTTTTAAGTCATTTCCAAAGCAAATTGCAGCAAGAAGTTAAATGGGATTCTCAAAGATGGAAAAACATAAATCGTTCCTGGTTGGGATCAGTTTCCATCATCAAATTGCACACGTCCAAAAGGAATAAATACCCCCATGAGAAAGGAGGAGATAGGAGAGGCTATAAAAGGAGGCAGTTTGGGCCGGGAGAAGAAGAGAGAGAAAAAGAAGCAGCCTTGGGAGGAGGAGGAGTCAGCTCTAGCTTCACGGAATGGAAAGGAGGAGGAGGGTGGGGGGAGAGGAGAGGAAATCAAGTAGGCCGGCCACAAGTGGATCTACAACTTCTGTGGCAGCCACATGTGCTGGCAGCAAACAAGAGGCAAGGAACGAAGGGAGGAGGGTTTGCCCTCCATGAGGAATGAAAAAAGGCAGCAATGAAGAAAGGCAGCAATGAAGAAAGGCAGCACCGGCTGGAGGTGAATCACGGAGGGAGATGGAGAGTGGAAGGATTCTTATGTGCTTTTGTGACTTTGAAGTTCTGGGATTTGTGCAATGGGGGCTTTGTGTTCTTAAGGAGTGTTTGGCAATTTCTATTTGGCTGATGGCTGATGTCTCAGGTTCAGAGGCGTAGCGTGGGGGGTGCAGGGGGGGCCGGCCGCACCGGGCGCAACATCTGGGGGGGCGCGCTCGCACTCGCAGCTCTCTGCCCCTGCCTGGCTCATTCACTCTCTCTGCAGTGCTGGCTGTGCGAATCCGATCCGAGCTGCCGGGTCGCCGCCCACTGTGGAGGGGGGGATGCAAATTACTTGCCTTGCCCCGGGTGCTGACAACCCACGCTACGCCACTGCTCAGGTTAGCTTCTACTGCTCTGCTACTGTTAGCTGTAAGTTTTGCTGCAAGGGATTTTGAAGTATTTTTTTCCTGAATGGATTTTGCCTGTAGCATTCTTTTACTTATGAATGGAGCCATTTGGGGAGGCTGCCTTAGCCAGCAGCCATACTTACTACATTTATTTTTCTTCCTTAAGCGCCCACTGCGCTCCTTAACTTTCCTTTCTAGCCAGTAGCTAATTCTTAAAGGGGAATGTGCCTTCTTAAGCTAGTTCCCTCAATGGCTTGTCTTTTCTGTCTCTGGAGGCTTTTCCTTGTTCAATGAATATATAGAAGAGGGGAAATATTGGGGGGGTTCAAATTCTTCCTTCAGAAGGAGATGGGAATGAGAAAGAGGGAGGCAGGGAAGGAGGGAAGTCCCGCCTTAGCACTTGGCCATCTGCCAATGACTTTGCTTGTCAAAAGGTTGCAGAAGGGGATCACATGACCCTGGGACACTGTGACCATCATAAATATGAATCCGTTGCCAAGCATCCAAATATAAATCACATGACCCTGGGCCTGCTGCAATGGTCATAAGTGTGAAAAATGGCCATAAGTCATTTCAGTGGAATTGCAACTTTAAACAGGTTTTTTTTTTTGGTCATCAAGTGTTTGACACCTTGCTAGGTGTCACTCGAATATTCCCATATATCCTAAAAGTGGTACAGTCCATGAAACAGTTGAAAAGCCCTGGCTTACAGCATTAAAACATTAAAATCCCAACAGATAAATATTTCTATAGCAATCAAAATGGAATTCCCAGTCACGATAAAATTATAGTTAAAAGATGGGGAGGAACAGGACGTGTGAGGGGGGAGGGGGGATTGCCT
>NW_015413791.1:0-1769 GCF_001527695.2 Protobothrops mucrosquamatus | reverse complement strand
TCCCTCTGTTAATGCAGCCCAGCACTGTGTTGGCTTTTTTGGCAGCTGCAGCACACTGCTGGCTCATATCTAAGTGATTGTCCACTAGGACTCCGAGATCCCTCTCACAGTTACTACTATTGAGCAAGGTACCCCCTATACTATACCTGTACATTTGGTTTTTCTTGCCTAAATGTAGAACCTTACTTTTTTCACCATTAATCCTTGTAATTACTAGTATAGTATTGTGATTGGATCACAAGTTTTCATTGTTTTCTTTATCCTCACAAGAACAACTTGTAAGAGCATAAGAAGATGCCACACGAGATCAGACCAAGTGTATGGTTTATGCAACTGTTTTCCCTGAGACACCAGCCAGATACCTTTAAGAAGTCTATTTGTATAACAAAAGAACAGCAAGCACCCTTTCTTCCTATTCTACTCCAGTTGATATTAACTGCAAGCTGTACTGGGAGGCTGTAAAGTCCAGAATAACAAATACCCTCTGCTCTATTAAGTTCTCCTTTCAGTAAAAATATGTTGATTTAACTAGGACAAATTGTCCATCTAGCCTAATGCTATCTATTCCAGGAATAAGAACTTTGATATCTACTTGTACTGCACTTATTTGCCATCAAGTGTGTCACTAATGGGAGCTGAAGTCCAAAATATTGTGGTTGGGGTGGGTCTTGCAGTAGGTCTTCATGGATATGGACAGGGTTCTTTCTCCTCTTCTGTCACTGCAATGTGATTAGTTTTAGTGAAGATCCAAGGGAATTATGCATTGACTGCTGAGCTATGGACTCTTCCTCTTCCCTGTTCTATTTCTGATAAGTACTTCTGATAAAAGATTTTCCTGTACTTCATCTTGGCAAGGTTATATTATTCTCTGCATTAGACTTTTATCTGCTTAATACCATTCTTTTCATGGTTATGTTTATAAATGGTTTGAAACAAGAGGGTAAGAAATTATGCTATTGCAAAAAGCATTATGAACTGAAAACTAAACAACATGATGATATTCATGGGATACGGCACCCATGTGTCAGTGAGTGATGAAGAGGCACACACATTTTTAGTCTTTCAGTAAGTGTCATCAAAGTAGGACAGTTCGTGACTTTTGTGTGCATTTGTGTTTGGCTATTCTGACTTGACTTGAGGCATCTGTGTAAGTATTTAGACACAAAACATTTTATGGGACTTTAAAAGAAGTTATGCATCTGAATAGTATAGTAGTTGTACAGTCTATATTCCCGAGTTATTGAGATTGTGCATTATTAATGTGAACATTAATATTAACTTGCTCTTATTTGCTGGCTTTTGATAAACTATTTCGTCTTGTATTTTTATATTGTGAACTGCTTTGTATATTTTGAAATGTGGTATAGTGTAACCTATACCACAACCTTTTGTATAGGTCTGACTAGAGAGGACTTTGATACAAAGAAATGGATTGGAAGGGATGCAGTTAGAACCACAGCCCAGATCAGCAGAGATGGTTCCTGATGTGATTATTTTAGAACAAAACACAAACATTGCCTTTTCCCTTCATTATGTGATGAAAGGTTGAATATTTTTAAGAGAAGGTTGTAGTCAGAATTGGAGAAGCAAAGCCTCTTAAAATCTTTCTGGGCAGCAATGAAGTTTTAAACGACATTGATTAATGTAAAAGCTGTTTTAAAACCTTGATATGAATATTAATCAGCTTGGTTCATCAGTAAAAGCCCCTTTCTCTTGATCTTAGTAATACTTGAAACAAGGGCCTGGGTGTCAGGTAGGGCCTGGGAAAT
>NW_015413790.1:0-1769 GCF_001527695.2 Protobothrops mucrosquamatus | reverse complement strand
CAATATAGGAGAACTGCAGTGTAAGCCCTAAAGTTGGTTTCATATTAACTAAAGTGTAGGTACTCCTCAAATTACAATCACAATTGAGCACAAACATATGTTGCTAAGCAAGACAGTTGTTAAGTGAGTTTTGTCCCATTTACGATTTTCGTTGCCTCGGTTGTTAAGTGAACCACTGCAATTGTTAGGTTATCAACACGGTTGTTAAGTGAATCTGGCTTCCCCATTGACTTTGCTTGTCAGAAGTTTGCAAAAGGTGGTCACATGACCCTGGGACATGGCAACCGTCATAAATATGAGCCAATTGCCAAGTGTCCGGGTTTTGGTCAGGTGACCGTGGGGATGCTGCAATGGTCATATGTGTGAAAAACGGTCATAAGTCACTTTTTTCAGTGCTGTTGTAAATTTGGTCATTAAACAAATGCTTGTAAGTTGAGGACCACCTGTATTAAGATCACTCCTTTCCCCAAACTAGCTTCCAAACCAGGAAATTCTGGCCTTGCCAGCAAATCTTCCCTTAGGATTTTCCACTAGGCATCACTGCCTTTTGCTCTTGCCCTCCCTCCAAAATTCTGGCGGTTTCTCCAGCCTTCCAATGATTGTTCCTTCTTCTTTGTTCTGAGCATGAGAAGTTTCCTTTAGCAAGGGGATGCAGAGAAAGGTGCCATTCATTCTGGAGGGCTGGTGGGCCATGTGCTCCATCTCTCTGGAAAGTGAAGAGAGTTCAAAGGAAATCTGAAAGAGGTGGCACAAGGCCCTCCTGTTCAAAGAGAAGGAAAACAGCCCACATTCCCTAGACAAACACCACTCCTGTGAAAACCTACAAGTATTTGGACTTTGGCCAAGATCTCTTTTGAACAGCGGCCCTGGTGGAGCGTTTCTGTGAGTAAACAATCCCACCGAGTGATGCCTCCCAACCCTGCCTCTGGTGGCAACATGTCAGTGATGCCATTTCTAACACCACCAGTTTCCCCTGTGTAATCAATTCCTTCTGTTTGCTTACGTGAATCTCAAAATGTTCCCTTCAGCTCTTGGGGGGGGGTCTCTCACCGCAGAAGCAAGTTTAGTATCATGTTATGCATCTCCTAAAACCCAGAGTTAGATACTGGAAAGTAAAAACTAGAAAGCACTCTAGCTCAGTGATGGCGAACCTTTTAGAGACTGAGTGCCCAAAAGTTGGCCCTGCCCCCACCCCCACCCCACCTGCCCACAGGGCCACTCACCACCTCCAAGGCTCGCTGCAGATTGCCCAGGCAGCCCAATAGTGCCATTGCGCCACATCCTCTGCCTGCGCCCCACAGCATCAACTGTGCACGATGGGGCATGAGGGCAGAGTCTTGTCTATATGCTGCCTGGCTGCCATGTCCTTGGCTGCGCTGCTCCACATGGGCCACACTCGGGGGGTGACTCTCCTCCAGGGGGGCTGCTGATGAGGATGGGATTGCGGGGGAGGCAAGGCTGGGGCAACAGCACGTGTGCCCACAGAGAGGGCTCTGAGTGCCGCCTCTGGCACGCGTGCCATAGGTTCGCCACCACTGCTCTAGCTATTCATTCATTCATTCATTCATTCATAATTTAATTTGTATACCGCCCTACTCCCGTAGGACTCAGGGCGGTTCACAGCATATTAAAAACAAATAATATACACAAAATACAAAATACAAAAAATAAAATACAGAAATACAAAAAATACAAAAATAAACCCCGATAAAAACCGAATTAAAACCAAATATTACCCGCTGTGATTCCAATTAAAATACTTTTACAAT
>NW_015413789.1:0-1769 GCF_001527695.2 Protobothrops mucrosquamatus | reverse complement strand
TTAACTATACATTAGAATTAGCTTGTATAATATACCACATTCTCCAATTTTGAATTGTTACTACACATTTGATCAAGTAACTTGTTAAATGACTTATTTAAGTCAGCACTCATGTTCTTCAATTTATGAAAGATTGGAAGTAATTAAAAGCTTAGCATATACTGTTTTGTAACAGAAGAATTCTTGTTTGTAGTGCCATACAGCTTTACAATTTATTCACTATTTTTTCCATAGGAAACTTGTGAATCACTGCTGGATATCATGTTGGAAGAGGTGCAGAAGGGTCGAGTAATTCCTAGAAAAATATGGAGTATTTTTGGCTTTAAGATGCCATTTTCTTGGTCAATCACAGGACTTCCAAATCCGGTGATTGGACTAGTAGTTGATGGGAGAGCTCTGAATACTATTTTCCAAGGACACCTCGAGCATAAGTTTCTTCAGCTTACAAAATATAGCCACTCAGTTTTGTGCTGCCGATGCACTCCCTTGCAGAAAAGCATGGTGGTCAAACTTGTACGGAATCAGCTGAAAGTGTTGACCCTTGCTGTAGGTGAGCATCATGTGCCATCAAGTCCCTATCAGTGCTTAACAACTACATAGATACATTTTCTCCAAAACACTCTGTCTCCAACTTTGCCCATCATTTCATATTGCCTATTCATCTAGTTTTCTTGGTAAAATATAGGAATAGTTTACCATCGCCTTCTCCCATAACATGATGCTTTTATCTTTGTCATTGTTACTAAAGTGATCAATCTTCCTATATTGTTGCTGCTCAGCATAGGGATCTGGCTGCTCTAGGACAGAGGTCCCCAACCTTTTGGGCACCAGGGACCAGTTACATGGACAGAGATTTTTCCGTGGACCAGAGGGGACGTGGTTTTGTGTGCTGCCTGCATCCCATGGATGGGGCTTTGATTGTTTGTACAGACCAGTTACTGGTATGCCACGGCCCAGTACTGGTCCACGGACCAGGGGTTGAGGACCCATGCTCTAGGATATTCTTTCTGCCTTGAATGACCCTGCTGAGAATGTACATTCTTGGCACACACACTCAGCGTTCTTTGCATATTTCTCCCAGGAACCTATACACACATCCTAGGGCTGAGGCCCAAGATCACCCATCTGGCTTTGTACCTAAGGAAGGTCAGCAATTCATAGCTTGTTTCTAGTCTAGTAATTAAACCATTGCATCAAATGAGCTGTCATCCATCCATGCATCTAACTATCCATCTATCAACAAGCTAACTATTATCTTAAGTCTGGAAATGTGAATCTGGATCAACTGTTTCCCTGGTTTTGAACGAAGATCAAGTGTAAGAATGGGGTCCTAGTATTGTGTTTGATATGTAAGTGAAACATAACATATCACCAAAAAATGACATGTTTCTGCTGAGAAAAAAGCAAAGTTGCTGAGCAAACATATAAAAGAATTGGAAATGAAATTGTTGTTTTCACTGTCAAAGATTTATAATAAAGTCAGCAGTGACTTGGAACAAGGTGAACGGGAAGAAGTTTATTTCTCTTTTTCATACTATTCAAGCAATGGCAAAATTCAAGGCAAACAAAAAGACCGTCTTCTGCCGCAGATTGCCTCCCATCGACCGGTACGCTCCCACAGAGCGGGCCTCCTCAGGGTGCCGTCGGCCAAACAGTGTCGGCTGGCGACCCCCAGGGGGAGGGCCTTCTCTGTGGGAGCCCCCACCCTGTGGAACGAACTCCCCCCAGAGATCCGGATTATTCCGGATCTCCCCTCCTTCCGCCGTGCC
>NW_015413788.1:0-1769 GCF_001527695.2 Protobothrops mucrosquamatus | reverse complement strand
GACACCGTGGCCAAATCGCGCGCCCCCCCGTCGCTTGCTGTGGCCGCCGGATCCGCTTCTCCGGCCGGTTGCGCCTGCCGTTGGGAGCCGGAGCGAGCTGTGCCGGTCTAAAGAGAAAAGGGGGGGGGGGTCGTCCCACTTTTATTTCAGTTTATTTGCTCGCCCCCTCCGGCTTTTTTCCTCTCGCAGTCCGCGCTGGCAAAGTTATTCTGATTTGCTCGGCTGGAAGTTGCTCTGGAGCAGAAAGGGGCGCGTTGTAATCGGCGGCGGTTTTCTGTTAAATTTCCCCCTTTCGCTCGCTCGTTGGCTTCTCTCCCCCCGTCCCCCCCGCTTCGCCGGTCCTTTCGTTCAGTTTTAATTTAATGCTTTCGGCGGAAGGGGGGGAGTGGTAGAAAAGGTGGTACGGCTCTCCCCCGTGCAATTGCAAAAGAGTCAATAAATGCGGGAAGCACACACACACACACGCACACGCAAGCACGCGGCGGACAGGCACCGGAAAGTGGGTTGAGGAAGGAAAGGGGGAAAGCGGACGAGAGGAGGGGAAAAAAGGAAAAGGGGGAAAAAAAAGAAAAGAAAAAGAGAGAGAGAGAGGCGACGAGGAGGGAGACGAGGAAGGCGCGAGGCGATTGTCTGTGAGCAAAAGAGGAGGAAAAGTAAAAACAAAAAAAAAAAGAAATTACAAAAGGGGGACGGCTGGGGGAGAGAGAGAGAGAGAGAGAAAGAGAGAAAGAGAGCGGGCGAGCGGTCCCCTTCAAAGGTCTCTCCCTCCCTCCCTCTCTCTTGAAGCCGACCCGAGTTGCAGGAGCAGAGGCGGGGGTCTGGGGGGCCAGATCCAGCCAAGCCCGCAGTCAGCCATTCAGAAAAGCCATGGGAAGCAAGCCGGGAGTAAAGCCCGGAGCTGCTCGCAGGAGGCGCAGGCGAGCCCGGGAAGAGCCCACGCTCGCGGCACGCCGGCCCGCGGACCCGGCCTGGTTCCTGCTCCTGGCGGGGTTTCGATCAGATGCCCCGCTCGGAGTTTGGCGAAGCTGTAGAAACATCAACCGGGGAAGGAGGAGGAGGAGGAGAGGAGGAGGAGGAGGAGGAGGAGGAGGGAGAGAGAGAGAGGGGGGGGGGAGGTGGAAGGAGCCAAACAAAAACCACACGCGCGCGCGCACTCCCACTCACACACGCACCCTCCACGCGCTCACGCACCCGCGCGCGCTCCCAGACACACACACACACACACACACACACACGCACCCCCTCTTCCTCCCTCCCTCCCTCCTTCAAAATCGGAAGTCTCTCCCGGCGTCTTTTCTCTCCTGCGCTCGGCTTCGCTCCTCTCGGGCCGCCGGCTGCTGCTTCCCTTCTTCTTCTTCTTCTTCTTCTTCTCTTTTCTTTCTCCTCCTCCCGGTTCTTCTTTCTTTCCTTTTTCCTCGCCTCTTTCCTTTCCTCCGCCTCCTCCTTTTCCTCCGCGGCTGCGGCTACTCCGGCTCGCCTTCCCCTTTTCCTCCTCCTCCTCCTCCTTTTCTCCTCCTCCTCCTCCTCCTCTTTTCCCTGCTGCTGCCGCTGCCGCCGCGGTCGCCGCTGCTGTCGTCGCCGCCGCCGCCGCTTGCCCGCGCCTTCTGCTACTCCCGTTTCTTTCGCAAGTGGGTCTCTTTAGCAAATCTGCTTCCTCGCACAACACATGGGGCGATAAGGGGAGGAGGAGGAGGAGGAGGAGGAGAGGGAAGGGGAGGGAAGGGGGGAGGGAGGCGGCGGGGCTGCAGGAGGAGGAGGAGGAGGAGGAG
>NW_015413787.1:0-1770 GCF_001527695.2 Protobothrops mucrosquamatus | reverse complement strand
GGCCTTCTCGGTGGGAGCTCCCACCCTCTGGAACGAACTACCCCCAGAGATCCGGGTGATCCCGGATCTCCCCTCCTTCCGCCGCGCCCTCAAGACATGGCTCTTCCAACAAGCGGGATTGGCCTAGGGGAATTTTTAGGGGGGTTTTAAGAGTAATTTTAATTGACATAGGCCATAGTAAATATTTCTTTTTAATTAGGTTTTAAACGGGGTATTTTTATTGTTGTATCTGTTTTATAAGGCTGTCAGCCGCCCTGAGTCCGTAAGGAGAAGGGCGGGATAAAAATTAAATTAATAAATAAATAAAAATAAATTTTTGGGAAGCAGACCCCCGCCCCAACTCAGGCCGATGCCATTGATAAGGGCTTAAAAGGCGGGAGTTTGGCTGGCGTGTGCTTGGTGTGAAGACCAGCCGGGCCGAGCTCTCCAGCCCCTATCCTCGCCCAAGGAGAAGGGGGGCGTGCGGTGACCCCGGAGGAAGGGAGAGGGGCTGGGCTGACCTGACCCACCGACCATGCGGTGGGTCCTGGCCATGCGCAAAGCGGCGCTCGGGGGCCGGCTGGCCCCTCGGGGGTCGCCCTAAGGGAGGTCGCAGGCCCTGCGGGGGCGGAGCCTGAGCGAGCGCGGGGCGGGGCTTCTGCGCGGGAGCTTCCCGCGGCTGCGGTGTGGTTAAAAGCCGCCGGGCGGCGCGGAGCCAGGCAGGCGGGCGAGGGGCGCAGGGGCGGCGGCGACTCCTCCTTCTCCTGGTGCCAGCCTCGAGCTCCGGGCAGCGTCCAGCCAGCCACGCCTGCCCTCCTCCTCCTCCTGCGGCAGCCCCTGTGGGTCCCGGGCAGCGCAGCTTGGGGGCCTTTCCCGGAGGAGGCAGCGGCGGCGGGATGGGCTGGAGTCGGCCAGCTTGCTAGGAGAGGAGCCGGCGCGGTCGGACAGCCTCAGGTGAGCGCTGAGGGCTGGGCTGGGCTGCGGCGAGATGCGGGCTCCGGCCACCGAGGCACGGAGGGGAGGGGAACGGATCGGGAGGGCTGTCTAAGGCGGAGAGGGGGGAGATCTGGCGAGGAAAGGCGCTCCCGGGCGAGGGGCAGCCAGGAGGAGGCAACCCAAAGCCCAGGAGAAACGGGCCTTTCCCCCCCCCCCCGGGCGGCGCCCCCCCTCCCGCCCCTGCCTTCTCCGCAGAGGGGAGCCTTTCGGGGTGCAGTGGGAGGGGGGGGGCTGGAAAGCAGGAAGGGCAGGACCCTGGGGGATAGTTCCCTCGCCCCGGTCGATGAGACCCTCGCCGCGAGACGTCCCGCATCCCCTGACCTGGGGGTAGAGTCCAACGGTCTCCCCCCCCCCCAAGGCGGACCCAAAATGATCAGGTCGAGGCGCACACACACACACACACACACACACACACACACACACCGGGGCTCCTGGAAGGCGGTGGCCCCTGGAAGCGTCGCGGGCGACCCGGGAGCCGAGAGATTCTGCCACACAGCTGGAGGGGCTGGCGCGTCGCTGCCACCGGCCCCAGGGCACCTCCGCATCCCGCAGCCCTAGGAATGCTCTCGATATCGGGGGGGGGCGTGTGGGGTGGGGGCGTCCTGGTCTCCCTACCTGCGGGCGGGCGGAGCAGGCGAGCCCCCGAAAGGCGACGCGGGGTCCAGCCGTGCGGGGCAATAGAAGAAGCTGCAGGCCAAGGGCTGGGTGTGCCCCCCCACTCCACTTCTCCCCCCCCCCGCGCGCCTGGGTCCCTGGGAGAGAGCAGACCGTGTTCATGAGCTGATGGGGGGGGGG
>NW_015413786.1:0-1770 GCF_001527695.2 Protobothrops mucrosquamatus | reverse complement strand
TGCTATCTTCTGGGAGGAGGCTTCGTGTATACGAAGCAGAACATCCAGATTCAGCCATAGTACAGCATTAAACTTGTGAACTCTCAAGCTTCCTCCTTCTGTTATATATTCAAGACGGACAGTGTTTAATATTTATTTGTTATGTATATGTAGGTGTGTGGGTCTATACAGATGTTGTATACAGGATGTTTAGGTGTGCATCATGTATGTGTTCATTTTGAGAGTGGACAACTAAATTTCATTTTTGATGTGTGCCGTTGTGCCCACAGTAAAAAAATGACAATAAAGGTTATCTTTATCTTATCTTATCTTATCTTATCTGGCTGAGGGATTCAAGCCCACGTAGAACAGCAGTAGGGACAGTGCATTACCTAGGTGTATGCCACACTTGGTAGCCTCTTGTGCAACTAGCTGTTTTGAGTTGACTTCCAGTGTTATCTTCCACAATCCCATTGAATTCTTGAAGAGGGTCCTTAGTGTCCTTTTGACTTTATATAGCACCAGTCATTCACAAATCCATGTGTGTGACATTGAGTCAAAGACTTTCTTGTAACCAATCAATGCTGTGTTCAAACTGATCTGTCTAGACCAGGGGTGTCAAACTGCCAGCCCTCACGCCGGACGCGTCACGAGGAAACCGCACCCACCCCATTGCCAGCAATGGGGGAAAAGCTCCAATACGCCATGTGACGTCACATGATGTTTGCTGTCAGGTCCTGCAGCCACTTTGCATGGGTGTTATGGGTCTTCCCTTTCTCCCAAACATTCTTCCAGTACTGTTCAGTTTCGGCTCTTGGTGGTTCTACTGTTACTGTGTCATTGCATTGCAGTTGGGAGTACTTCTTGAATAGTTCTTTAGAGAACAGGACATTTTTGTTCTTGGCTTCTATTTAGCCAGTGTATGTCCTTATCTAGTAGTGAATCTTGTAACCTTTTGTTAAGCAGTTTCTAGAGCTGCAGATGGAGTTAGGCCCTTGCCATTTTTTTGGTAGTCAACTCTTATTCTTAATCTCCAGTGCCTTCTTTAGTTCCACCAGCTGACTATTTTGTCCAATTTCCCTTGATCTAGTCTCTAACCTCATTTTCCATGGAGGAAGGTGGTATGTACTGCTGTTCTTCTTGATTGTGTAGCCAAGCATCTCCAGGATTACAACAGCTATAATGTAGACCAGTTCTTTGATTTGAGTTATGATGGTAGTTGTCATACCCCTGTCAGAGCCTGAATCTGCTGAGGAAAATGAGCTGGAACTGGAGCCAATGGAGGTCAAGGAAGGGGTGTCTGTGGCTTCAGAGGAATGTGGGGAAGAACAGGCTGAGGCAGGCCAGGGCCTTTCAGGATTGGGACAGGATGAACATGAGAGACAGAGCTCAGGTGATGAGCAAGGGCCACCCCCTCCTGATCCTAGAGCACAGAGAGTGGAGAGAAGGAGGGAACAACTCAGGCAGCCTCAACTACTCAGGAGAAGAGCACCCTGCCCCTCTCCACAAGGCACACCTGGAGACTGAGACTTAAGGAGACGCTGTGGGGAGGGGCATTTGTTGGGAACAAATGCTGAATGCTTGGAGTCTTATGTGCCATTGCTGATATTGGAAACAACTCTCTGATCTCTTGTTCTGTGTTGTGATTTCTGCTTGGAAACCATGAAACTCTGACCATTGGACTGGCTGACAAACATGATTTGGTGTTCAAAGACCTCGGATTGAATTTTGGCTTCTCTTCTGAAACTGCTCAGGCAAACGTGTATTTCCACAGACTTGTTAGATTTTGGA
>NW_015413785.1:0-1770 GCF_001527695.2 Protobothrops mucrosquamatus | reverse complement strand
TGTCTAGTAGCAAAACAGCTTAGTTAAACTGCAGCCCAGGGTGCACAGTAAACAGTGATGCATTTTCCCCATTACAAAAATGATTCTCAAAATCTGCCATTTCAATCCTCTTTTCATTTTCCTCACAAATGAAAGAAGACAGAGCAAGCCACATCACACGCTCTCTCTGTCTCTCTGTCTCTCTCTCTCTCCCCCCCCCCCAAGGCTAACATGTTTGCTCTTGCAGTGGGTGATTCCCACTGTGACCACAAACCAGTTTCACAGAGACTAGACATAAAGCAGAGCTGTGTTTTATTCAAAAAAAAACCCAAAACCTGAAATATCAGTCACACATCTGAAGAAAAAAACAAGGGATGGGGAACATTCAGAAGGCTGCAACCTACATATAGCCATTCTCATAAATGGCAACTGTGATTTCAGAATAAAACCATTGCATTCTCTGACTGCCAAAGGCCAATTACTTTTGTGTGCCTTGTTTGCCATAGGATAGTCAAAAGCAGATGATACTCAGCTAATACATGATATGACCGTCTGAAATTGTATTAATAGACGTGAGTAGGCTAATACCCAGGATGTCATAGGGTGAATATGGGGAACATTTCCTTTAGGTAACATTTCCTTTCAAGTAACCGCTTTTATAACATTTTGGTTTCATATAATTTTTCCCCCCCTAATATATTCTGCTCACTTGGCTCTCATTACACATGTGACATCTTAGGTCTCTTCATAGCCCCCTGCTTTAGCATGTGCTGTCTTTCATGTGTGTTTCCTGATGCTTTTTTATTCTTAGAATTGTATCGTTTTAACTAAGCTACAGAACAGAAAATGTGAAAAAAAAATGCATAATGTTACTGCATAGCATTGCAATGTTTCTTGTAATGCATCATTTGTTTAGAAAGAGATTTTAATTTTATCTAATAACAGCTGCATGGAACAATTTAATGCCATACTATTAATAAGAGGAAGCATATTGTTAGCTATGCATAATATTCATACCAACCACCAGCAATGACTTAGAATGGGGGAAATGGGATCACTAAAATACATAGAATGGTTTGCAAGCCTTTTATTAAGAGGAATTTACCACCTGTCAAGTTCTCATCTTAGCTCAGGTCAGTTGCTCAGTTTGGCACAATATATGGCATGAATGAGATACAGAAAATAGCACGGGAATGTCCTTAAATAATCTTATACCAAAACATTTTACAGTGTTATATTGCTTGCATAATCTCTAAATAGCATACAAGTCATATTATCAATCACCAAGCCACTTTTAATCAATTGGAGTATTGAGATACTTGCGAATTCCAAGCATCTGAATTTCCATCTCTTACAAAAATTTTCACCGAAATCCATACAGTTGTCCATTCACAGTGGCAGATACAAAGATGAAAACTGGAATTTTGTTTTCTTTGCAGCAAGGCTACTTATACCATTTATATTTACAGATACTCATAAAATAGAATTTCTTTCTATTCATTTCTATTCTATTTCAACTCATGAAAACTTCATGGAAAGACTGATGTAGTTCTCTTGGCAAAAGTATAAAAATGATTGCCATTGCTTTTTTTTTCTTCCTTCTTCTTCTTCTTCTTCTTCTTCTTCTTCTTCTTCTTCTTCTTCTTCTTCTTCTTCTTCTTCTTCTTCTTCTTCTTCTTCTTCTTCTTCTTCTTCTTCTTCTTCTTCTTCTTCTTCTTCTTCTTCTTCTTCTTCTTCTTCTTCTTCTTCTTCTTCTTCTTCTTCTTCTTCTTCTTCTTCTTCTTCTTCTTC
>NW_015413784.1:0-1770 GCF_001527695.2 Protobothrops mucrosquamatus | reverse complement strand
GACCCCAAGGGGGAGGGCCTTCTCGGTGGGAGCTCCCACCCTCTGGAATGAACTACCCCCAGAGATCAGGGTGATCCCTGATCTCCCTTCCTTCCGCCGCGCCCTTAAGACATGGCTATTTCAGCTTGCAGGACTGGCCTAGGGGAAATTTTTAGCGGGGGTTTTAAAATAATTTTAAATTAACTTGGCCAAATGTTAAATATTGTCTTTTAATTATGTTCTTAACTGTAGTATTTGGTATTTTTGTAGTCGTTTTATCTGGCTGTTAGCCGCCCTGAGTCCGCAAGGAGAAGGGCGGGATATAAATATAATAAACATAAACAACATAAACAACATAAACATATGAAAAACGGTTGCAGGAAGGGATCAAACATCTCAGTGTCTTTTCATTCAACTTCTTTTCATTGAACTGGATATGAGTAGGCTCATTGGCAGGGGAAATTCTTAGGGATATTCCCGCACCAACCTCAAGATTTCTTCCTTAAATGCATGGCAGTATGTCAATGAAGATTCTCAGTCATTCGTATAGAATTGTCTGGAAGCTGAGTCATGGCACCTGGACTTAGGATGGGAGACCTTGACCTCTACTGGAGTATTAGAAGTATCAAAGGTCTTGTTATTTATCCAGGAGAAAAACACAGCAACTAGGAAATCATCCCCAAAGAAGTCTATGGAGAGTCATCTACAGCATGATTCTCCCAAAGATGCTTTTTCACGAGGCAACTGGACTTTGTTTTTTCCCCCCTCTTTGAAGATGTTTTGCTTCTCATCCAAGAAGCTTCTTCAGCTCTGACTGGATGGTGGGGGAATGGAAGGATTTATACTCCTTGCAGACAGCTGGTCATTTGACTTCTTTTAGAGAGTTGTTGAGGCCACTTGGAGGCTTATCTGTGCCGTTGGGGTCACCTGAGTGGTGCAAATGGGTGTGTAACCTTCTTGGAACTGCTGAAAGGACTGTGCTGTAGACTGGAGATAGATGATGTTGTATCCTTCCCCCTCTGTTGAGAGAGGGCTGTTCAGTTTTGACCTAGATGGCCACTTTGACCCCTCTTTCAAACCAGCGGTCCTCTCTGTCCAAAATGTGGACTTTGCTGTCTTTGAAAGAGCGGACATTATCTTTCAAATGCAGATGTCCAGTTGCCTTGTGAAAAAACACTTTTGGGATCCCTAAAGAAAAGGGATAGGTAGAAAAGTAGCAAATAACAAAAGAACTTTAAATGTTGGTCATTTGTATTCCAAAGCATGCTTTTATCTTACAAGATTTCCAGCTTGTCTCTTATCTCTGTGCAGAACCTATCACATCTGCTTTATCTACCTCCTGATAGCGACATGTTCAGAAGAGAACAGAAGTATTGCATCCACCCTAGCCTTTAGTCTGACAGTTGTGCAATGAAGCTGGCATCCCTATTTTGGTAAAGCCAAATCCAATTAATGTAGTTGGAATGAACTCAAGCAGAATACAGTTTTGCCTAAAAAGGGAGGAGAAAGAAAGAAAGAAAGAAAGAAAGAAAGAAAGAAAGAAAGAAAGAAAGAAAGAAAGAAAGAAAGAAAGAAAGAAAGAAAGAAAGAAAGAAAGAAAGAAAGAAAGAAAGAAAGAAAGATGTATCAGGCATTTCATGTTAGGAAGAATTGCAAGATCCTGTTCATAATACTGGCTAGTCAAAGTTTATGGGAATGCCATAAGAAGGAAGGAAGGAAGGAAGGAAGGAAGGAAGGAAGGAAGGAAGGAAGGAAGGAAGGAAGGAAGGAAGGAAGGAAGGAAGGAAGGAA
>NW_015413783.1:0-1770 GCF_001527695.2 Protobothrops mucrosquamatus | reverse complement strand
GGATTTTATTTAGGGACGATTTTAAGTATAATTTTAATTGGAACACAGCCTCTAATATTTGGTTTTTAATTTGGTTTTAGAAGGGTTTTATTTTTGTATATTGTTATTGTATCTGTTTTTAATATGCTGTGCACCGCCCTGAGTCCTGCGGGAGAAGGGCGGTATAGAAATTAAAATAATAATAATAATAATAATAATCCAGCTTCAGGGACTGAGAGAAGGAATCATTGTTTTGCTGTGGTTCTCTTTTCTCTTTGGCCAATTTCAGTCAGCATTGGGGGTGGGGATTGATCAAGCCTTGGGCCCCTGCAGTGTGGGGTGCCTCAGGTCTTGTGTCTCTCCCTGCTCCTCTAACATCTACATGAAACCGCTGGGTGGGTAATTCCATGGCACACTTTACAATAGCATCAGGATGTGAAGATACACAGTTATATTTATGCACCCTTGACCTGGCAGTTGACATTGTTTTAATGCTGACCTGGTGCCTAGAGGCTGTGAGGGACTGGATGGGGAGGAAGCAACTTTAACTCTACTCTAGCAAGATAAAGTAGCTTTGATTTTTGCTCCTATCCAGGATCTGATGAGGTGTTACCTTTCACACTTAGTAGGCTAGCATTTCCTCAAACAGAGCTGATACACAATTTGGAAGTCCCTCCGGACTTGCTGCTTCTGCTTGAAGAGCAGGTGGCAGCTTTGGCCGCGCAGTGTTTCTCAACCTTGACAATTTTAAGGCATGTGGACTTCAACTCCCAGAATTCCACAGCCAGCAATGCTGGCTGTGGAATTCTGGGAGTTGAAGTCCACATGCCTTAAAATTGTCAAGGTTGAGAAACACTGGGCTAAAGGGATCTTTGCACAAATATGTTGTGTACCAATTGTGTCCATTTTTTAACTGGAAGGCTTGTTCACAGCCACTCACTTCTTGGTCATTCCTGGTTGGACCATTGCCTTGCACTCTACAAGGGGCTGCCCTTAAAGACTACCTGTAAGTTACAATTAGTCCAGGACTTGGCAGCGTCCACAGTGCTGGATGTGCCTTGGTTTGCCCATGTTCCACCCTTGCTGTGTGAGCTGCACCTGTTCACAGTTTTTTCCCAAGCCCTTCATAGCATGGGGCCAGGTTTATTTGAGGGACCACCTCTCTCTGAGATTGTCTGCCTGCTGCCCTAGGCTAGATAAGGTGGGTGTACACCAGGTCCCATCCCTTAAGTCTTACTATCTAATATAACTTAGGAAGCATGTCTTTCCTGTAGCAGCCCCTGTCCTTTGCAACACTCTCCCCTAAGATCCAGCAGAACCTCACCCTTTTAGCCTTTTAGAAAGCTGTAAAAAAACTGCTTTTCCCCCAGGAACTGGATAGAGTAAGGAGCCTGAGGATTGTATGAATTGATGGACTGGGGATGATAGATCAGACTCTTGGGCTTTTTGGTTTTAGTGTTACTATTGTGAAGTGCCCAGAGTTGTGTTTTATAAGATGGGTTGTAAACTGGCAGGCAGGCAGGCAGGCAGGCAGGCAGGCAGGCAGGCAGGCAGGCAGGCAGGCAGGCAGGCAGGCAGGCAGGCAAGGGAAAGAAGGAAGGAAGGAAGGAAGGAAGGAAGGAAGGAAGGAAGGAAGGAAGGAAGGAAGGAAGGAAGGGTAGTGGATGTTACTTACTCCTGGACATAAAAAACCTATGATTTCTAGTTAGTAGAAGAATATTATGGAAGGCACCAATTCCTGAGTTCAGAAATGGAAATTAACTTTCTCAAGTCTCTGGAACACGTTTTCTG
>NW_015413782.1:0-1770 GCF_001527695.2 Protobothrops mucrosquamatus | reverse complement strand
TGCTGCAACAGTTGTTGTAAGTGTGCAAAAGGGTCATAAGTCACTTTTTTCAGTGCTGTTGTAACTTCAAACGGTCACTAAATGAACTGTAGTAAGTCAAGGACTATCTGTAATGCGACAGCATCTGCAATCCAGGGTAATTGCAAAAACCATCAACCGTTTGCTCATGACACACTGTGCATTTTAGCACCCTCCCCCCAAAAAAATCATTTCAGAGTATTTTATGATGTTTTTCTGAATAGGTTTGCAGGTGCTATCTTGCCATGTGACTTGCCCTTTCCACAATCAAAACTACACTGCTCCTTTTGTGATGATTGAATTCAGAAATGGCAAGCCTTGCCCTGAGGCAAGGGATAGGCAATAGGCATAGCACACATTTGCAAGAGTCTGGAGGTCCAACGTCACTTTTTTAAAAAACAAAACAAAACAATCATTCAAAATTTTTTAAAGGGAAGTTTGCTTGTATAACAACTTCCTCCATTATTCCTCCCCGCCCCCAATCCAGGCCATTCCTAAGCCCCATTCACAGATTAATTATGGGTTTGGGGAGGCAAAAGCACAGGGTTCGGCTTGGAAAGGTGCCCATTTCCTCAGCAAAATACGAAAGGCCAGTGGAAATAGAGCAGGGGTGGACCACTATTGCCCTTTTATGACTTGTGGACTTCAACTCCCAGAATTCCTGCTGGCTCACTCCTGAATTAGAGGAAGCCTTCTTGTGCTGGCTAGGTGGAATGACACCTTGCAAACAGGTGTTGTGACTGGCCTTGTATTTATTTATTTATTTATTTATTTATTTATTTATTTATTTATTTATTTATTTATTAATTATTATGTTAACATTTTGAATCCTGGGTAAAGCCATGCAGTAAAAAACAAATAAATACGAACACCAGGATAATATCAAACTAGAAATCGTTTAATAAAATGCTGAGCTTTCGTCGGCCAGCACTACCGACATCATCAGAGCATAGGAGCAAGTCAATGGGTGATGTCGGTAGTGCTGGCCGATGAAAGCTCAGCATTTTATTAAATGATTTCTAGTTTGATATTATCCTGGTGTTCGTATCTATCTATCTATCTATCTATCTATCTATCTATCTATCTATCTATCTATCTATCTATCTATCATCTATCCATCCATCCATCCATCCATCCATCCATCCATCCATCCATCCATCTATCTATCTATCTATCTATCTATCTATCTATCTATCTATCTATCTATCTATCTATCTATCTAATGTATACAGTACCCATCTTACTGTTGTACCTGTCTAAGTGACTCTTGAGCGGTTTACAAATTAAAAACCATAATAGCCATAAAATCCTTACAAAAGAGTAATGATGCTCTGGGCTGTGTACCAGTCTTAGATCCCCATGCAAATTGACAGAGCCAGTTTTATTGTCCTTGATGGCTATTTCTGTGATTTGGCAAGTGTTAAACCTCAATTTATGAACGTGCCCATAATATATTTTCAAAATTCCGAATGAGTCCTAAAATTTGCAGATTTGTATCCTTAAGGTCTATAAACTAAAAAGCAAGGTGCTTTCATATGAATAACTTTATTACGGTCATAGACCAGCAATAGCCATCACTTTTTACAATATATTAAATAATAATAATAATAATAATAATAATAATAATAATAATAATAATAATAATAATAATAATAATAATAATAATAGTAAATAATAACATCCCTGTTAAGAAAATACATGTTCTCAAAATGGTAGGGTCACTCCCTAGTTTACGTGAGTGGATAGCCGATT
>NW_015413781.1:0-1770 GCF_001527695.2 Protobothrops mucrosquamatus | reverse complement strand
AGCTATTCAAAATCTTAAAAGACGATGCAGTAAAAGTGCTACACTCAATTTGCCAGCAAATTTGGAAAACTCAACAGTGGCCACAGGATTGGAAAAGGTCAGTTTACATTCCAATTCCAAAGAAAGGCAATGCCAAAGAATGTTCAAACTATCGCACCATTGCACTCATTTCACATGCTAGTAAAGTTATGCTTAAAATGACTCTAGCAGTATGTGGATCGAGAACTACCAGAAGTACAGGCAGGATTTCGAAGAGGCAGAGGAACTAGAGATCAAATTGCCAACATACGCTGGATCATGGAGAAAGCTAGGGAGTTCCAGAAAAACATCTACTTCTGTTTCATTGACTATGCTAAAGCCTTTGATTGTATGGATCACAACAAATTGTGGCAAGTTCTTAAAGAGATGGGAGTACCAGACCATATTATTTGTCTATTGAGAAACCTATATGCGGGTCAAGAAGCAACAGTGAGAACTGGACACGGAACCACTGATTGGTTCAAAATTGGGAAAGGTGTCCGGCAAGGCTGTATACTGTCGCCCTGCCTATTTAACTTATATGCAGAGCACATCATGAGAAAGGCAGGGCTAGATAAATCAAAAGTTGGAATTAAGATTGCTGGGAGAAATATCAACAACCTAAGATATGCAGATGATACCACTCTAATGGCAGAAAGTGAAGAGGAACTAAAGAGCCTCTTGATGCGGGTGAAGAAGGAGAGTGCAAAAGTTGGCTTGAAACTCAAATTAAGAAAACCAAAATCATGGCATCTGGCCCTCTCAATTCCTGGCAAATAGATGGGGAAGAAATGGAGGTAGTGACAGATTTTATTTTCCTGGGCTCCAAGATCACCTCAGATGGGGACTGCAGCCAAGAAATTAAAAGACGCTTGCTCCTGGGGAGGAAAGCTATGGCAAATCTAGACAACATACTAAAAAGCAGAAACATCACCCTGCCAACAAAAGTGCGTATAGTCAAGGCCATGGTTTTCTCAGTTGCAATGTATGGCTGTGAAAGTTGGATCATAAGAAAGGCTGAGCGCCAAAGAATTGAGGCCTTTGAACTATGGTGCTGGAGAAGACTTCTGCGAGTCCCTTGGACTGCAAGACGTTCAAACCGGTCAGTCCTAGAAGAGATCAACCCCGACTGCTCTTTAGAAAGCCAGATCCTGAAGTTGAAACTCAAATACTTTGGCCACCTAATGAGAAGGAAAGACTCATTGGAGAAGAGCCTAATGCTGGGAAAGATTGAGGGCAATAGAAGAAGGGGACAACAAAGAATGAGGTGGCTGGATGGAGTCACTGAAGCAGTAAGCATGAACTTAAATGGACTCCAGAAGATGGTAGAGGACGGGAAGGCCTGGAGGAACATTGTCCATGGGGTCACGATGGGTCGGACACGACTTTGCAATTAACAACAACAACTTGTCCTCCAGTTTAAATAAGTAAGTTTAAAGGCCATTTAGAGAAAAGAGAAACAACTTTCTTTGATGAGGAAGATTTGGTCTTAAATTTAATACATTTGCCTAAGATGAGTGAAAAGGCAATGGCTTTGTAAATCTAGGCACATTTAGAAGAAAAATATGTAACTACTTTAACAGGCATTCCAATCAGGAAACTGGAATAAAATTGTTTTGGTCTGTTGATAACTTCTGCCAGGAACTGGATATGAAGTATACATATTTGCTAGTTTTGCTTGAACTTCCTAATGTCTTTTAGTAACATTGGCTGTGCTAGTCTCCTAAATAAATCTAGGGTTGGGCCCTGGGA
>NW_015413780.1:0-1770 GCF_001527695.2 Protobothrops mucrosquamatus | reverse complement strand
GACACACAGGACAGGGTATAAAAATCTATCCCGAAATTAATTCAGGAGTGGCCCTTTACTTGCAGGTAGAAGGGTACACCAGCTTTTTCAAAAGCTTTAATAAAATTTGGAGTTGAATTTTTATTCCTCACAACAGAAAGGGAGTTAGGACTACAGATGCACCAAACTGCAATCAATCTTTATAGGCTCCCCACAAACCTAAGCAGTTGCTTTGTACTCATTTTCACAAAATATATGTTGTGGTCAGGGCAGGAACCTGAGGCTAGATTACTAACTGCAATGTTCTGGTGTAGTGCAGAACCTGTCCCACTTTCTTTCATATTTCTGTTGTGATGTTCAACTCCTGCTTTTTCCTCATACATTTCTCTGTACTCTCACTGATTGCCCATTCTTCCTTCCCCCTCACCATGTCTTTGCTTGAGACTGAATTAAAGCATATTAAAGCATATTGATTCACACTGATCTGAGGTTGTTGGGGTTTGGGAAGATGAATTTATTCTGCTCCTGCTCTTGATGGGAGGGTAATTTTGCAGTCATTCCCTTGGAATTTCAGGGCTGGCAATTTCCATTTGGCAGGAGAAATCCATGTCTCATCCCATCCAGTAGCTTTCAGGAATTTCCCATCCTGCAGACAAGGTACTATGGCAGCTTGCCATGAGTTTCTAGTGCAGAAATGACCCCAGGCATAACAAAATGTTCATCCACCTTCAGGAAAGTTCGTTGTGGCTGATCTTGTCAAAGTCAGTGACATTTTAGAAATAAATGTCAGATAATATCAACAATTAGTGGAGCAGTCATATTTTCAGGCAAGAATGCTCACATTAAACTTATTGCAGTAATGACATAATTTGAAATTAAACACTCACATGACACAAACAGGTAAGCTGCTTGCTGTATTAAATGCATACAAAAATAAGGATTTTTCAGGGCTTCTATGAAAGTTACAAGTTGACAGCAAAATATTGTAGTGTCTACCTATAAGTGCTTCACCCCTGAAGCACTTTCATTTTAATGCTCACAACTTTTCTTCTTTGTGAAACTGAAATGTGAGACCAACCTCACAGTTTTGTGGAATCTACTTTGCCGTGGATTTATAATTTATTTTTCTTTGGGAAATATTGAAATTAAAAATGTCCATCACAGATGACCAATGTGGCATTCGTGGGGGAATAAAGGAAGGACGGAAGGTGACGTTTGAGCAAGTAAATTTTATTTGTGATAGTAAAAGAAAAATAAGCAACTGAAGGGAAAGAGATAGAGAGAAAGAAGAAAGAAAGAAAGAAAGAAAGAAAGAAAGAAAGAAAGAAAGAAAGAAAGAAAGAAAGAATCTTTTAAAAACAAGGGGAAAGGGTATATAATGGCAACATGGCAGATATTTTGTTCAAGAGACATTTCTGAGATCAAAGAAAGGATCAGAAAGATGCTGTAAAATCGCTGAATACCATTGAATCATCAAACCGCTTTCATCAATTGGGAACCCTGTTATGGATTAAAAATGAATATTAAACTTAAATAAAGAGCAATCCAGAAGTGACTACGTGAGCATCTTTACCTACTAAACGAGTTTCAAGAGGAAACCATTTGCTGGAGATGTTGTCAAAGAAGCAGCCAAATGATATAATAAAGAAAAACATCTGTCAATCTGGGTTGGAGGAACTTGAGTTGTAAATGAATGGCTGAAGAATTTAAAATAAGAGTCAAGGACCAGTCTGTATGGGAAGTTTTAATAATGTAGAACAATATTTTAGTTTATTTATTAAATTTATAAGC
>NW_015413779.1:0-1770 GCF_001527695.2 Protobothrops mucrosquamatus | reverse complement strand
CAAAGGTGAACTCCGGGACACGTGTAAAACAAGCAGCGCATTGACGTGCAAAAGTGAGGGCGGTGGGGGGGGAGGAACATAGGAAAGCGAGATTGGGTGGGATGCTTGTGTGGTGTGTTTGTGTGAGAGAGTGGAAAGTGTGTATGTGTGGGGG
This sequence comes from Protobothrops mucrosquamatus, assembly GCF_001527695.2. Lineage (NCBI taxonomy): Eukaryota > Metazoa > Chordata > Lepidosauria > Squamata > Viperidae > Protobothrops > Protobothrops mucrosquamatus. Next base: position 1,616 of record NW_015413779.1, on the reverse strand, counting down.
AGTGGGGGGGTGGGATACGCAGACATTAGTTGTACCTTTCAGTAGGCTACAGATGCCGCCGGCTTTCCAGAGCGATCGAGGGATCGATCGAGGGATCGGCTGGTGTGAAAGGTCAGCCCGAGATCCCGCCCTATCAACATATAAAATAAAAGGCCCCCTTCCCTGGGAGCGCCCCTTCCCTTTCGGAAGACCTCCCGGCCGCGCCAGCTGCACGGAGGACACGCGACTTTTCATCGGACCTTAGCATTCCCACGTGACGGTCAGCCCCGGCGGCTGAGTTGACCGGGGTTCCAGGGCTAAACGAATCCAGGGCCGCTTTATCTGCAAACCAGAAACCGAGATCCCCGCTCCCCGGGCTGGGAGGGAGGGAGGGAGGGAGGGGGGGAGGGAGCCAGCTGAGGTTGTGATGCAGCCGGTTGTGTTACCGGGCTGTCCAAAATAACCTCCGCGTTGAGAAAGAGGGAAGTGAGCTCTGCACAATCCGCTTCGAAATTGGTTTCGCTTTCTTTTTAAGGGGCGAGTCCTCTCCTTCGCCCTCGCCAGCTAATTCAAATCCGGGGGGTGGGGGGGTGGGCGGGAGGGGAGACCCTCAACCCTTTTAACTTAGGCAGACTCCATCAAAGCGAAGGGGCTGCCGCTATGTGCCGGGCCGGGGTGTGTGTGTGTGTGTGTGTGTGTGTGGAGGGGCAGAGCTGAAAAACGAAGGGATTAATTAGCAAGTGGCAGCCCACCCTTTCGTTTACCTAGCAGCTATCGGCAAAGATGTCAAGTCGATTTTATTTGCACACAATGGAAATGATTTATTTTCACCGAAGGAGGGGGGGGAGGGGAAGGGCTGGCAGTTATTTGAGGAGGAGGAGGAGGAGGAGGAAGGGAAAAAAAAGTTTGTAAATGCCTTGAACTATCCATTGTCGAGAGGGCTAATCGGTCCTGAGTCTGGAGGGCAACCGGGCAGCCATTCAGACCCGCTCCCCTTTCATCTCCAGCGGGATGAAGGCGCTCAATTAAAACCCTATCAGTTTGTAAGTAAATCAACGCCTATCAAAGTTGTCACATCAAACAAAACGATTATTATTGCTACCCGCCTCCCCTATTAATCTCCTTCTAAAATAATCCGCTTGACAGGTCAGCCTGGTGAGCTGCAAAACCTGGTTAGGATCACCTTCAACCCTCGTCCTGCCCCTCCCCCCACCGCCTTCAAAAGAAAAAAAGAAAAGAAAAGAAAAGAAAAGGTCTATAGCCTAGGTTGGGTTGACTTCTGGTTTCTTTCTTTCTTTCTTTCTTTCCTTCCTTCCTTCCTTCCTTCCTTCCTTCCTTCCTTCCTTCCTTCCTTCCTTCCTTCCTTCCTTCCTTCCTTCCTTCCTTCCTTCCTTTCTTTCCTTCCTTCCTTCCTTCCTTTTTCTTTCTTTTTCTTTCTTTCTTTTTTATTTCTCCTTTTCTTTCTTTCTTTCTTTCTTTCTTTCTTTCTCCTTCTCTTTCCTTTCTTTCTATTTCTTTCTATTTCTTTCTATTTCCTTCCTTCCTTCCTTCCTTCCTTCCTTTCTTTCTTTCCTTCCTTCCTTCCTTCCTTCCTTCCTTCCTTCCTTTCTTTCTTTCTTTCCTTCCTTCCTTCCTTC
>NW_015413778.1:0-1770 GCF_001527695.2 Protobothrops mucrosquamatus | reverse complement strand
TCTATTCAAGGTATCCAAAATATGTAAGTAGACTCAAAAAGAATTTTCACAAGCTATGAAACACAAATTTAAAATGCTGTTCCACATTCTATCTCAGAAATGTGCTAAAATCATTAACTTTAATGAGACCTTTTGAATCCATTAATAATTATGTGAACAGTTAGTTTTAATTAATCATCAGCCCATCTTTCTACCTAACGATAACACTTTATATTTTATTTTCATTAGTTTGAGTATCTAGTGGATAGAAATCAAAGCTATTTAAAATAATCTATGATAAAAGCTAAGACCTCATTCATGTTTTACCACTATGAAGAAGTTTCATTTCTTTATAGCCTTTTCTACTTTTTAAGCAAGCTAAAATATATGATATAAGGTAATCTAGTATAGAAAGAGAATTTTGCATCTATAATAATAATAATAATAACAATGATAATAATAATAATAATAACAATAATAAAGTTGGAAGGGACCTTGGTGGTCATCTAGTCCAACCCCCTGCTCAGGCAGGAAACCCTATACCATTTCAGACAAATGGCTGTCCAGTCTCTTCTTAAAAACTTTCAGTGTTGGAGCATTCACCGCTTCTGCAGGCAGGTTGTTCCACTGGTTAATTGTTCTAACTGTCAGGAAGTTTCTCCTTAGTTCTAAGTTGCTTCTCTCCTTGATTAGTTTCCATCCGTTGCTTCTTGTCCTGCCTTCCGGCGCTTTGGGAAATAGCTTGACTCCCTCTTCTTTGTGGCAGCCCCTGAGATATTGGAACACTGCTATCATGTCCCCCCTCGTCCTTCTCTTCATTAAACTAGATATACCCAATTCCAGCAGCTGTTCCTTATATGCTTTAGCCTCTAGTCCCCTAATCATCTTTGTTGCTCTTCTCCGTACTCTTTCTAGAGTCTCAACATCTTTTTTACATCATGGTGACCAAAATTGGATGCAGTATTCCAAGTGTGGCCTTACCAAGGCATTGTAAAGTGGTATTAATATTTCTCCAATATAGCTTTTGCCTCTTTCCCATTGCCATCTAATGTCTAAAGATTATCAATGCTCTCACATTCTTTATAACATAAAAATTGTATAGAATAAAACAGGTCACCCCTTACCAGTAACTAGATGATACTTATTCATTCTACTTCTAAGATTCCCACTAGTAAAGGTAAAGTGATTGAAAATCAGAACTAAAATGAACCGAAAATCTGAGAGTCAACTAATTACTTTATTTACCATTGTAATGCAATAGATATTTGAGGTACATTATATATGTATACATCTATTGTAGCTTCTCCTATAAATCTAACCCTAATTCTATAAATCTGTTGCAGCTTCAAGACATCCTAAAGTGTAGCCAAAAATTTTAACAGAGAAATGTTTATGCTTGTGAATTCAAAAACATAGTCCTAAAATTCTACTTCTGCTTATTTCAGGTAATGTCTTCGTGTAGCTAATGGACCTGGCTACTAGTATGATTAAATATTAGACTATAGAATATATATCATCATTATTATTAGAACTGCATAACAGCAGCCCAATTCTGGTAGAAGTCATAACATAACCAAAAAAGCTTACCAACTTTTTTCTCAAGGTGATTTTTGCCTATATCCTAGCTGAGATCTAAAGATCTCTTTGAAAGATAACCCCAGATTTTAATTTTGCTAATTCCAGTGACATATCCAGCATTCTTTTATCAAAGTTTAATCTAATGCCAAGATAAGGATGTTTTCCTCTCTTTAAGAGAGACAATAATATAATTCTGCACGGCATGGGGCCAGG
>NW_015413777.1:0-1770 GCF_001527695.2 Protobothrops mucrosquamatus | reverse complement strand
ATCTGGCCTTCTAAAGAGCAGTCGGGGTTGATCTCCTCTAGGACTGACCGGTTGGATCACCTTGCAGTCCAGGGGACTCGCAGGAGTCTTCTCCAGCACCAGAGTTCAAAGGCCTCCATTCTTTGGCGCTCAGCCTTTCTTACGGTCCAGCTTTCACAGCCATACGTTGCAACTGGGAAAACCTGGAATTAGCGGTCACCAATTCTACCCAAGGGAAACCGAGTCAGCGAAGATTCAACAAAAGTCCCTCGTTTATGTCTGCCAACGTCGCAACTTCATATAACTTCGGAGGCAGGCAGCATTCCCTGTCGTGTATTACACATGTCGGCTTTTCCCAGATGGAAATTATCCTTAACCTTCTTGCTATTGGGTCAAATTTGGAACGGGAGAATACTTCCTAAGAGAAGTGGAGGAAAGGGCTTTCAAACCAATGGGTGTCTAACAGCACCGAACGCCCCAAAATGGAAGTTTGAGCAAAAATTCTAGTTCACAGGTCTGGTGGTGAAGGCACTAGGCTAGTAACCAGGAGATGGTGAATTCTAGTCCTGCCTAGGACACAAAAGCTGGCTGGGTGACTTTGGGCCAATCACCGGGAGACGGTGAGTTGTAGTCCCGCCTCAGGGATGATTGATGGCTGGGTGGCTTTGGACCAATCACTGGGAGTGGTGGGTTCTACTCCCACCTTGGACCCAACAGCTGGCTGGGTGACTTTAGCCAATCAGCAGGAGACACAGAGTTCTAGTCCCGTCTTACACATAAAAGCCAATTGGGTGACTTTGGGGCCAATCGCCAGGAGAGGGCGTGTTCTAGTCCTTCTTTGCGTATGGAAACTAACTAGGTTACTTTGGGCCAATCATCAGGGAACTGTGAGTTCTAGTTCCATCTTAGGCATGACCGTCAGCTGGGCGATTTTGGACCAATCGCCAGGAGATGGTGAGTTCTAGTCCTGCCTTAGGCCTGAAAGCTGACTGGGTGATTTGGGGCCAGTCCCCCTCCTTTCAGCACAATCCACCTCACAAGGTTGTTGTTTTGGAGGAAACAGCTTGAGTTAGATATCAAATAATAAAGATGGGATAAAGACATATAAATAAATGCAGAAGGATCTAGCATGTGATCTGTGTATTTATTCAGTTTTTGTTCTGAACCTGCTAATTTCCAGGGAAGCCCGCTCAAAAGTTTAAGTCATTGTCCCACTCCGCAAAAAAGCAGCTCTCCTCTAGTGTGATGCACAGAAAGCTGTTTCAACAGCCCGCCAGATAAAATCCACTTAAAATAATCTTGATAAACTGTAGGTTCACCTTCCTGTTACCCCAGTCTCCTCCTGTCCGGCCTTATGCAGGCCCTATTACCAGGCCAAAAAATAAAACCATTAACTCATCCATCAGATCAGTTGGCATTTGCTCTGCATGCAAGTCTGTAATAACATATTGATTCTTTCTTTGACGGGGAGAGAGAGACAGAGAGAGAGAGAGAGAGAGAGAGAGATGGGGGAGAGAGAGAGAAAGAGAGAGAGGCACAGAGAGAGAAGAGAGAAGGCGGGGAGAGAGGGAGAGAAAACCGGAGAGAGAGAGAAAGGCAGAGAGAGAAGCGAGAGAAAGAGAGACTCTTTGATGGGAGAGAGAGAGAGAAAGAGACGGAGAGAGAGAGATGGGGAGAGAGAGAGAAAGAGAGAGAGGCAGAGAGAGGCAGAGAGAGAGAAAAGAGAGAGAGAGAGAGAGAGAGAAGGCAGAGAGAGGCAGAGAGAGAGAAAAGAGAGAGAGAGAAGAGAGA
>NW_015413776.1:0-1770 GCF_001527695.2 Protobothrops mucrosquamatus | reverse complement strand
GAAAAGGTGGCGGAACTCAAACCTGGCCACGCCCTCATCAAACCCTAGGACCGCCCCTTTAGAGAACAGGAATGCAAGTAAAATTTGGGAGGGGCTATTTCCGGTGTGGGAGGGGCTATTTCCGGTGCGGCCGGCCCGGAAAAAGGTGCCGGAACGCGGTTCCGCCGCGTTCCGGCTGAAAAAAAGCCCTGATTAGAAGTATGAAGCAGTATATATATTATGTTTGTGTTTATAATACAAAATTGGTGTATACCTAATATATGTAATATATGACTTTATTTATAAATATATATGTAGTAACTTTTAAAAATTGTTTGTAATGGCAAACTAGAATAACTTTCCATAGATTTCCCTGGATGATGTACTGGATGAAAACCTACGCTTAGCACGCGAGTATCAGATGCTCCAAATATGCTATCTAAATGACAAAAATCAGCTTATGGACTTCTATGAACATAAAGACAGAGCTGAAGCTGCATTACGGGATCAAAAACAGGTATGATTTTTAACCTCTTTTTTTTCAATTATTATTACTACTAATTAATGTCAAAAAGTAAAACAAATACATATATCAAACAGTATGATATTTCTCTCATGTTCTTTTTTCCTATTTTTTCATTTTATCCTTCACAAATGAAAATATCATTTTTGTCAACCCTGATATTTGCCTCAGTTTGGATCTTACTAATCTAAGGACAACAGAATTTAAAAAGGGGGTATATATTATTGCAGTTGGCTATTAAATTTGACCTAGTATGGTCTGGTTCTTGGTGATTAGGAGTCAGAACTCTCATTTATTTGTTTATTTGGTTTACTCAAGTTTATAGGGTCCTTCTATCATAAACTAAGTGGCTTATACTGTGTTTCCTCAAAAATAAGACCCGGTCTTTTTTTTTTCCCCTCCAAAAGAGATACCAGATCTTATTTTCAGGGGGGGGATGTCTTTTCCACTCACCTTACAGCGGCGGCACCAATAACCCCGCCTAGCCGGCCTACTTCTTCTTCAGCTGAAGGAACAGCTTCATTCTGCAGCTGAGAATGGAGCTCCAGACTGCATTTCTACGGATTGAATCCATAGCTCGGTTCTTGGCTGCAGAGACCTTCCAGAAAGGGCTCTGTCTGCGAAATGCAGGCCGGGTGATGCTGCAGAACAAGTGGGCCAGTGCGAGGCAAATGTCGATCCATATGAGGCCTGGCAAGTGGGTGCGGGGCGCATGGGGCAGCTCTACCCCCCCCCACCCTAGCTTGATTTTTAGACGTGCACCTAAAAATTAGGGCTTATTTGGGGGGGGTAGGGCTTATATTAGACCCACCCCCCAAAATCAAGCTAGGGCTTATTTTCAGTGTAGGTCTTACTTTCGGGGGAACATGGTATTACAAATTATCATAAAAAAGATTAAAATAAATGTAACAGAAAATAACACGGACCCAGATGACACTTTATTAGCAAAGGGACTTTCAAGGTACAACCTGATCTTATTGGAGGGGCAAAGGAGCAAGGGGCCCTAAACAGCTCTTATGCCATATTGGACTTTAAAGATAAGAAGTACCAGTAGCACCTTAAACTATAACCAGAAGCCAACTGGTAACCATTACAACTCTCATAGTAGTGAGATCATCCAAACATAATAAGACATGCTCATAAATATGCAAGTCATGCAAACTGTAGCTTCTGGGTTATCTTTTTGGAGATGTGTGGGTACCAGTATGATTGATTACATAGTAATATCCTTAAATTTGCCTCCCAATGAAAGGATAGTTCTCTATTCT
>NW_015413775.1:0-1770 GCF_001527695.2 Protobothrops mucrosquamatus | reverse complement strand
CATAAATACCCTTGCCGACGAAATCTGTGTTCATATGTTTCTGCTCCACTGACCTCCTATGTGCTTAATTTCACCCAATCTTTCATCCAAACTAAACAACAAGCTGCAAAATATAATTTCAAATTTGGTTAAGTTAAACTTCCTCTTTCTATAGCATGTGACATGTTCTATTTAACTCCAGGTTTTTTACCCTAAGGTATAAATTTTGATATGTTTTTCTGCCATTCTTTAAATGCTACATGACTTGGGACAACAGGTTTTGTCTGGAACAAAAATAATATTCAAAAATAAATGTCATCTTAATCATAGAAATTCTCCTTAACAATTGTAGTTTTTCTCTCTTTAACATATCTTTATCAACTTCAACCCATAGCTTAACATAGTTTTTTAAAACAATATATAGTTCATATTTGTCAGATTAACACCCAAGTATTTTACTTTTTATTCAATCTCAAAACCTGATTTTTTCATCAATTGTTTCACATTCTACATATTTTGTTAACATCTTTTTTTATTAGTGTTATAGCCACATTGCCCATTAATACAAAGTTTCAAAATTATTTTCATTCTTTGTCTTATTTTCTGAGGTACAATTATTATCCTGCTGATCAATTGTCCCTGTCCTTTGGCAGAATATTGTATTTTTTTTTTCTGGTTCTTGGCATTTGACAAACACTCCACAGTCCTTGCTTCCTGGGTATACTATGTTGCCAAAAACAGTTTCTCTCTCCCCATCTCCTTTAATATTTTCCTTCATGATATATTTTGTCAGATTTTGGGTATTACCCAATTTAGTGGTGCATCCTCTTTAATATGGATGCTGTCATTTTATTTTACATAAATATCCACATTGCAGTCGCGATTTTTCTTTTGAAAGATACATAAGCCCTGCTCAATCAGTATCTTGCTCTCATCCCATTCTTGAATTTTTCTACATATTTGCAATGTTAACTAAAAATAATGAATTCCATTCAAAATGTACTGTACTCTGCATTCTATGATGCAATTAATGATAGAGAAAAACAATTTTTAGTTTTTCTTATTGCTGATCTCTGTTAGGGAAGGGGGCTGCATGAAATTGCCCCAATTAAATTGCCACTGACACAGAACACTGTTGTAGAGTCCTATGATGCCTAATTTAATTTCTCCTTGGGGACATTTAATTCTTCTGGAAGTTTCTATAATTTGGGTAGAAAATGCATCAATTCAAGCAATCAATCAGAATAGAGCAGGAAGGGGCATTGGAGGTCTTCTAGTCCAGCCCCCTGCTCAAGCAGGAGACTCTTTACTATTTCGTACAAAGGACTGTCAAGTCTCTTCTTAAAAACCTCTAGTGAGGAAACACCCACAACCTCTGCAGGTAAGCTGTTCCCCTCTTTAAATGACCTCACGGTTAAGACTCAGTTCACTCAATTCTGCTTCCCTTGAAGGCTAGAGTGAACAAATCATTGTCCACACAAATCTTCTGCAATGCGCAGATCACACGAGAGGAGAGGTTGAGGGTTTGGACAGAGTTGTCCAGCCTGAGAAACTTTGGCGAGTGTTCTGCTGCTCCTGTAATGCCAGGGGACAGTGGCGGGGAAGGACAGCTTTCAAAGTAGAAACGAGTGGATCCCTCACCGACGTTCTTGATCCTCTTGCTCTTTCACTGGACGAGCCTTCCTGTGTGATAGTGTTGTTGTTTGCTCACTCCAGCTTCAGAGCCTATTAGGTCTCAACATAAGTGATTCATTTATAGGAGGGTCTGAGCTGGCCCTTAGGGGGGCACTC
>NW_015413774.1:0-1770 GCF_001527695.2 Protobothrops mucrosquamatus | reverse complement strand
CCCATTTTTCTTGATCTGTGCTGCCTACTTCCTCCCACTTGACCTACATGGCACAGTCAGGTTTTTCAGCCATTTATCTCTCTTGTTTTTCCCGGAGGACTATCTAGGAAAAATGGGTCAGTTCACCGGGCATAAGTATTCACATAAGATAACTAGGTGGGGTTAGTTTAACTCTGTGCACGACTTCATTCCAGCTAAAACTAACACTTGTAGATTTAACTGCCTGAATAAGGGGACTAGGGTGTTCCCCCCCAAAACGCTATCACTGTCCCACAACGAATGAGTTACACATTTTGAGAACATTTAACTCGATGTATTATAACAAGGATCTGTGGTGAGATATCAATCTGCCTACAAAGTAGAATCATCTAATCAATTCTATCTTGATCGTGCCATTTCGGGGAAAGAGAACTAAGCATTTCTTTTTCATGAATAAAACATTTCTTCACCTGAGAATGAAAAACACCGAGAAAGCATGAGCAAAGGAACCTATCAAATCATGAAAGAATGAATGCGTCCCATCTGTTTGGAACTATTCCCAGCTTGCATGCTCTGAGAGCCGGCTAATATTGACATAAAGAAAAAAAAAAAAGGAGACATTTGCTTATAAAATTGTGAACTCCACACAATGGCATGTTATGTTTCTTAGAATGGTGGGAAACTGGCTTACCTTGAGGATGAGATGGGCCGTCACAGGCTGTTCCCCAAAGTTTCTTCGGACTATTTCAACCTGATGGTTCCATTTTCCTGAACCGATGGCTGGGTGATAATGTTGGCTTGTTGCTGATTTGAACTACCTATTTTCCTTCTCCTGACCCAAGTCAGCAATCATTCCAGCAGATTGATTACCTGGTTGCACAGGAATGGATTACCTTGCTTCCTTGATACATTACCCTAGTTCTACGAAGCTATGTGATGTTGTGAATTTAGATGGTTTAAGGGGCATCGTTTTTTTAATATACCAATCTCTGTCATTACTCTAAGCAGGTATTTTACTGTGGAAATGGGAAAATATTGCAAGTAGATTGATATGTGGTGGTGTGAGCCTATCCTCAGGCTGTAAATGCAGAAGGACAAGGACGATGGAGCAGAATGGAGAGAAATGAGAAGATAATGGACTGTAATGTCAATAACCATGTAAAACCTACTGAAACCAACATCCATCAGTTCATGGATGACCAAAGGGAATCAATCAGAGACAAGATAATTTGGTACAGACACAGCATGCTCCCTTTGTGGCTGTTAGTAGACTATGAAATGGGTAAAATGTCACAAGTGGACAGGGAAACATAAACGAAGAACCATCTCAGACGGTTGTGAAAGAAGGCAAATAGTAAAACACATGCTGAAAAAGTAGCGCTGCTACGTATTACTAAAATTATAACAAGTCGGAATGAATAAAGACGGTAGATCTATCTTTACAGGAGCCAAACCAAAAGGACAGTATATAACTTATTTCCACCTGCGAAACTGCATAAAAAGAAGAGAAAGGAGATGGACGTGAGAAGTGAAGAGCGGCAGGAAAGCATGTCCTTGAGACAACTCAACTGCATTTTTATTTATTTTTTTTTTTTTATATTTGAATTTATATCCCGCCCTTCTCCCGTAGGACTCAGGGCGGCTGACAATCTATTTAAAATACATACAAAACAATACAAATTTAAAATTAATTAAAAGGAATATTAAATATTTGTCGAATTTAAAATATAATTAAAACCCCCCTAAAAATTACCCTAGGCCAGTCCTGCAAGCTGGAATAACCAAGTCTTG
>NW_015413773.1:0-1771 GCF_001527695.2 Protobothrops mucrosquamatus | reverse complement strand
CGTGGGGGCTTTGCATTTTGCCATTTGCAATGTATGGGGTCTATTGGTTTCTGTATTCAGGTTTTATTGCTGTAAATCGGGTGGAATCACCTTGAGTTGGGGTGCCACATACATTTTCTTAACAAAGATACATATCCTGCGCTTATTATATGTAGAAATAACTCAAGGTGGCAAAGATACCTAATACAGATCTAAGCTCGCTTTCTCTGGCCCAGCACAACAGTTCACCATGACTCCATGAAAGGGAACGAATGCACTAGGCCAGACAGAGGAAGCTCAGATTTCTTCCCTCATGTTTAATAAAACACGCTTGACTAAAAAGAATCATGCAAGAAATTAATAATTTCGCAGCTAGGCTTCCAGTAAGTGACAAGAAACAAAATTCAAGATCAAATTTTTCCTCATGTGGAATTTTTTCTGTAATAAGAGAGGAATTTATTACAACACACTGTCCATAATCTGGGCATTTGAACGGTTACTCTGCTATGTGTAACTTTACATGATTTAAAAGTTTATACCTACTACTGAAATCTCTCCCACAATCTGGGCACTCATGGTTTCTCTTCTGTGTGAGTCCTCTGATGTGTAACCAGGGAAAATTTCCAAGAGAAATCTTTCCCACAATCTGGACACTCATAGGGTTTCTCTCCTGTGTGAGTCCTCTGATGGTTCACCAGGGCAGATTTCGAAGAGAAACTTTTCCCACACTCTGGACACTCATATGGCTTCTCTCCTGTGTGAGTCCTCTGGTGTGTCACTAGGTTGATTTTCTGACTGAAACTTTTCGCACAATGACGACATTTATATGGTTTCTCTCCTGTGTGAGTCCTTTGATGGTTCACCAGATAGGAATTCTGACTAAAACTTTTCCCACAATGACATTTATATGGTTTCTCTCCTGTGTGAGTCCTTTGATGGTTCACCAGGTAGTAATTCTTACTAAAACTTTTCCCACAATGACATTTATATGGTTTCTCTCCTGTGTGAGTCCTTTGATGGTTCACCAGGGCAGATTTCAAAGAGAAATCTTTCCCACACTCTGAACACTCATAGGGCTTCTCTCCTGTGTGAGTCCTCTGGTGTGTCACCAGGGTGTATTTCTGACTGAAACTTTTCCCACACTCCGGACACTCATATGGCTTCTCTTCTGTGTGAGTCCTCTGATGTTTCACCAGATAGGAATTCTGACTAAAACTTTTCCCACAATGACATTTATATGGTTTCTCTCCTGTGTGAGTCCTATGGTGTGTCACCAGGGTGTATCTCTGACTGAAACGTTTCCCACACTCCGGACACTCATATGGCTTCTCTCCTGTGTGAGTCCTATGGTGTGTCACCAGGTGGGAATTCTGTCTGAAACTTTCCCCACAATGACATTTATATGGTTTCTCTCCTGTGTGAGTCCTTTGATGGTTCATTAGGTAGTAATTCCTACTAAAACGTTTCCCACAATGACATTTATATGGTATCTCTCCTGTGTGAGTACTTTGATGGTTTACCAGGACAGATTTCGAAGAGAAATCTTTCCCACACTCTGGACACTCATAGGGTTTCTCTCCTGTGTGAGTCCTCTGGTGTGTCACCAGGTTGTATTTCTGACTGAAACTTTTCCCACACTCCGGACACTCATATGGCTTCTCTCCAGTGTGAGTCCTCTGGTGTGTCACCAGGTGGTAATTCTCACTGAAACGTTTCCCACACTCTGGACACTCATAGGGTTTCTCTCCTGTGTGAGTCCTCTGGTGTTTCACCAGGTGGGAATTCTGACTGA
>NW_015413772.1:0-1771 GCF_001527695.2 Protobothrops mucrosquamatus | reverse complement strand
CAACCTTAGGCAGTGTTGGCAGTGGTCTGTCTGTTGTTGCATCTTTCATTCCAAATCAATGAAGCCAGCGATACAGGCAACTAGTCCGTCTCATCTCTTCTACCTCAGCCTTTCTTTCTTTCTTTCAAAATGCAATTTTTGTGTATGTGTGTGTATTAGCCCACAGCATGGCTTAGATATGAAGAGTTGTCTAGAACCCTTCTATATTGTTTCACAAATAGTAATTTTCTGCTACTTTCATTGCTTTCCAGGCATTGCCTTTTCTTGAAGGAGACTTGTCCTTCAGGGTTCTTCTTTATTTAAGTTCTCTGATGGAGTCTCTAGATATCTCTGCCCTTCCTTATTCCATTTAGTGAGCTTATGGAAAAGCAAACTGTTTAACAAAAGGGAGGCATTAAAGTGGCTACTATAAAGCATAGAATAAACCTAAAAAAATTAAATAAACTTAATGAGTTGAGGCTATCTAGGTTATTGGTCATGACAGCTAAAAAAAAACCTTGAGGAAATATACCAATGAAACAACCAACAGCTGAGGAGTGTTAACATATGTATTTTTATTCCAATAAAAAAGAAAAAACTTCTGCAGAAAAGGGCAGAAACAAGGACATGAACAGAGAATGTATGTACGTATGCATGTATTTATGTATGTATATGTAATTTGTATGAATATATAATATGTATACCAGATATAGATATATAGATAAAGATATATAGATAGAATGCAGTATACATATTTAATTTTCATGTACCATATTTTTCCATGTATAAGATGCTATTTTTTTTCCTGCAAACACCCTGTTCAAAAATCAGGTGCGTCTTATACAAGTGCAGCGTCTTATACACGGAAAAATAATGGTAACTTCCGCAGCCCAGGGAATGCCTGTGTGGGTTGCCATGCCACCTAGTGCAGGTGTTAAGCCCCTGTGGGCTTGCCACTAATGGGAGAGGGGAGGGGGCAAGATTGTTGGCCGGCCGAACTTCTGGATTTGCCGGCTCAGCTGTTTGGCGCTCCACCAAACAGCTGATCAACGTGGAGAAACTTGCATGCCAGAACGTCTTATAAAAGGGGGCATCTTATAGACGGAAAAATACGGTCATTAATAAAGAATAACTAAGCAAGGTTACACAGCGAAGATGGTGCATTTGTTCTTGAGAGGATTCTTTATAACTGATAAGTTTTTATCAGCTGAAAAATCTGCTTGTTGTGCCAACTCATCTGGCCAGCTTGACTTTAGTTCAGGATATTTCTTTAAGGTCACCTATTTATTTCCTGCCACTGGCTGAATATTATACTGTTTTTTTCAGATTTTTCCCTTTATTACCTGCTCCCTCAACAATATTGCCTCTGCTATCAGAAGTATTGCGCCACCTAAAAAAAGGTGAGGAATTGGGTGCTTATCTGGACTTCATACTGGCATTTGATTGGCTGTTACAGGGACAGGATATTAGACTAGATAAGTCTTTGGCTGGATTAAGCATGATTTTGTTAATTGTTACTAGGCAAATTGCAAATAATGCATTTCAAAAATATAATTTATGGATTAAGGGAGAGAAGTGTTCACAGATACTCTGGTGAGATTCAAATTAGCAGAACTGTGGTGTAACAGTATTAGAAGTTTAATAGAAAAGTGACTTTTGATAAAAGGGATAACCATTTATCAGTGGGCTTACACTTCTAAATTTGCCTATAAAAGCAGACTATAATCTGTGAAATTAATACATGAAAGTAGACATACAAATACTTGAAGAACAAAATCAGCTCTTAGAACTA
>NW_015413771.1:0-1771 GCF_001527695.2 Protobothrops mucrosquamatus | reverse complement strand
GTGGATAAGAACAGACACGCTGATGGGGAGTCTGGAATCCCAGTACAGTGCCAATTAATCTGTGCCAATTAATCAATGTAAATGAAGGACCAGGAGACACCAATTTTGAGTTCAATAAGCCAATTGTAACCAGAAGCTTGTTGAGATGAGGATATAGGAAGGGATCTGTCTCTATATGTTGGAAATGAAGAGCACAAAATGGCGGCCCTACTAAAATGGCGGCCTCACTAAAAATGGCGGCCTATCTCACTACAGAGGGGTGGAAACCTAGTATTACCACCCTTGTGCAGGAAGGGGAAACCGTTTGTCAATTGGGGATTATACACAGAACTTTAATTAGAGTAAATCCTTTCACCAAATAATTAAATTGAGTGTAGCTGGTAAACTGTGGTCCCAAAATGGCCGCCGCGGGTGATCCAAGCACCACGAGGCCCCAAGGCAGGGCTAGGGAAAGCACTCCTCACAACAAATTCACCCCCTCACTTCCTGGAATCTCCACGCACGATAGATAAAGGAAGCAAGGAATCGAATCAAGAAGAACTAACCCCCCCCACCTTCCAAGAACTGGCCGAAAACGCCGATCGCAAAAGGAAGGCCTAATGCGCGCGCGCGCACCTCCGCGATCGGAAAAACGAACGACAACCGGCCCCGAAGACTGCAGCCGCAGCTTCCCAAAAGCAAAGAAAAAACGATAGAAACGATCCTGGAGGTGATCCGGGGGCTCTTCCTCCCCTCCCCAGCTAGTTACGCGCCCAAATCGACGGAGCCGCAGCCGCGAGCTCCGCGGGGCCTGTTATGAGGAAAAAAAACCTCCTTTGGCCTCCTACCGGTAAAAACGACGGGGAACGTCTCCCGGGCCTGCTTGCTTGATCGAGCAGCCTACGGAGCTGCAGCCGCACGCTCCGTTAGGCTTGAGAGGGTTGGAGCCAACAGCTGTTGGCCTCCTGTTGTGGGCAAATTAAATCAACCCCCGCCAATACTGCAAGGCCCAAGCTGATAGGAGTGAGACTGACAGCCGTTAGTCTCTTTCAGAAAACCCACCGGGATTGCTGAAAGGGGAGGTAAGGAAATCCAAATTAAATGGTTGAAATTTGAAATTGGGAAAAGGACTGAAAATCCACCACTGACTGTACCTGCCTAGAGCCAAACTTGCAACGTCTGTCCTGGGCAAGATCAAGTCAAAGACTGGAGATCAACGGTCCAGGACGGGCGTGGCAACTTTGGCTGACTTGATCTGATTGGGCAGGAATACAGTCTACTACCCAATGGTGGAGTCTCCATCTCAGTGCTGGAGAATTAGAGCATTTTGGAGACCCTATTCAGATAGAAACTGCTGAACAGCGCATCTTCCAACTCCACCAAGGCAACAACTCAATGAGAGAATACGTTGAAGATTTCAAGTTCATTGTAGCAGATCTACATTGGAATGAGCAAGCCATAAGGGCACAATTCAAAAGGGGGCTCAGCAAGGCCATAATGACACAACTGCTGCAAGATGTTATGACTCAGGTGGTCAAGGCAAGGCAGGCCTTTAGAGAGTCCTCTATAGCCCTCAAGAAGTGTTCAACAGCATTCTGCCGCAGATTGCCTCCCATCGACCGGTACGCTCCCACAGAGCGGGCCTCCTCAGGGTGCCGTCGGCCAAACAGTGTCGGCTGGCGACCCCCAGGGGGAGGGCCTTCTCTGTGGGAGCTCCCACCCTGTGGAATGAACTCCCCCCAGAGATCCGGATTATTCCGGATCTCCCCTCCTTCCGCCGTGCCCTCAAGAC
>NW_015413770.1:0-1771 GCF_001527695.2 Protobothrops mucrosquamatus | reverse complement strand
TCCTCTCTCTCTCTCTCTCCCCCCCTCTCTCTTTCTTTCTCTCTCTCTCTCTTTCTCTCTCTCTCTCTCTCTTTCTCTCCCCCCCCTCTCTCCAATCTTCTGCTCACCTGGCAAGCTGGCTTCAAGCTGTTCTCCAACAAGCTCAGGGGTAGGCAACCTGGGCTCTTTTATGACTCATGGACTTCAACTCCCAGAATTCCTGAGCCAGCATAGCTGGGCTAGCTAGCTCTCTCCTGCCCTCCCTACTTCCTGCTTCCTGCAGAGACGCAGCAAAGAGAGGAGCCCTGCCCAAAAAGCTTTTCAGCTTGTCGGAGAACACCGTGAGTCCACTCTCTTTTACACACATACACACACAGAGAGAGAGAGAGAGACAGAGACAGAGACAGAGACAGAGACAGAGACAGAAGCAGGGAAGCACAGGTGCCTCTCTCTCTCTGTGTCTCTCTCTGCAAATGGCAGAGGAGGCTGGGAGCCACAGGGGAAGGCTCAAAGAGCTGCATGCGGCTCCAGAGCTGCAGGTTGCCGACCTGTGGTATAGGATCTCCTGCTTGGGCGGGGGCTTGGACTTGAAAACTTCCAAGGTCCCTTCCAGCTCTATTATTCTGTAATTCTGTCATTGTTCATGTCTCCCTTGCAAAATAGTAAGCCTGCCCATCCCAGCGCTGTTGTTTTTTTTAAAGTGCTCTTCAGTAAATTGAATAACCACTTCATCCTTTGTGGATAGCAGCTCCACAAAAACCCAAGGAAGAGGAGTAGAATAATAAGACTCTTGCTTGAAGTCAGTGCCGCAGCAACTATCAAGCTAAAGCATATGGTTATTAGTAGCAACCTCCTCCTAAGATTTATGACCAACGGCTACTATTAGTAGTTGGACATGTACTTCCTGCTAAATTAGTTCCAATTTCCCCCATAAATCACGTTGCTAAATGCCGCTAATCTTTAATTCTATGGAAATCCTGGAGATCACTTCTTCGGTCAGGAAATGGAGCTATTGATTGGAAGCCGGCTGGTCCCTTGACCTTGTTAGAGTTGTTAATGAAAAGCCAGAAGACAAGGAGGGGTTTGATTCATGGCAAAGCCACGATTGAGTTACAAAGGGCTAATTGGTTTTCTTCAGGGCAGGTTTATAATGAATACCGGGCTAAAGTCAGCCTTTGGATCTTTTGGAAGTTTTTTTTCTGCCCCAACGCAAATGGCTTTCGTTTTTCTCCTCGTACTCAATGGGCATTTATTTGGGCTAAAAGTGTGGTTGTAGTAAGGGAAGTTAACCCTGCCCCCCCCACTTCATGTAGTTCTTGATGCCTTCTGCAGGCTTTAGTCAAATGCAGAAGGCATCAAATCAAGTCTGATAAAGAGCAGCCCGTAAGAATGCCATTTTTCTGGGATTCCAATTGAAGTCATGTACAATAAGTGGACGCCGAAGACAAGGAAGAGATAAAAAGCAATTCAGGAAGTCCATCAGGCTTCCTCATATGGGGGAGGGGTTCTATTTCTTCTGATCAAATCAGGATAGAACTAAAGAGGCCAAGAGCAGATGATATTTTTTTCAAAGATTACTATTTATTACACAATTACTTACCCAATCCAAAAAACCTCCTTCCTTCCTTCCTTCCTTCCTTCCTTCCTTCCTTCCTTCCTTCCTTCCTTCCTTCCTTCCTTCCTTCCCTTCTTCCCTTCTTCCCTCATTCTTTCCTTCCTTCCTTCCTTCCCTTCTTCCCTCATTCTTTCCTTCCTTCCTTCCCTCCTTCCTTCCTTCCTTCCTCTTACCCAC
>NW_015413769.1:0-1771 GCF_001527695.2 Protobothrops mucrosquamatus | reverse complement strand
GCGGCCGGCCTGGCGTAGTTTGATTATGTTTTAGTGGGGGTTTTGTATGGGGTGTTTTTAGAACAGGCCTGTTATTTAATTTGATTTTAGAACAGAAACTTGTGTATATTTATCGTGGTTTTTAGTATCGCCTGTTCACCGCCCTGAGTCCCGTAAGGGAGATAGGGCGGTATATAAATTTAATAAATAATAATAATAAATAATAAGTTGGTACATGACTGCACTGCAAGTTGTTACCTGTGAATCATGTGTTGTTAAGCAAGCACCCACCCCAAGCCAAGCCATTCTAGGTTTGGTCCCTCCCAATCCTGAGTCTCAGTGAATAAGGAACTGCATTGGATTCCCTCCAATTGACTACCTCTCCCTCATGTCTGTCCTTTGGGACCCATTGCACCCTGCCTTGCACTGTACTGTGGCTGCTTGCCACCCCCTGGGAAACATCAGCAAGCATTCAATTTCTGAAGTGCCTTCTCTCCCCAGCCCATGTGTGGCTGGCTCTCCAGCCCATCCCAGCAAACAAGCATTCCTTTGCTCTCCAGCAAGTACCAGCAAACATTCATTCACCCAGTGCGCTGGAACCAACAGCAGGAAGGAAGGGCTCCCTGGTGTGGGAAGTTAAGAGATATGTCAGTCTGTCCTCTAGATTCCCATATGAGGTCAAACACTTAGGTTGATATCTGACTTTCTCAGGGGAAAGCAAGCAATTGGGTTGAGATTCTAGTGTACAGTGGAGTCAACAATACAGGAATCTCTTGACCTAAGTCCCAGAGCCACTTTCATTGTTTGCACCTGAAACTCAGCTGCCTTCTCTCCCACTTCCATGCACCAAACTTTCATTTTTTTGTACCCAGCTTCTTGCTGCCTTTGCTGTCTCCTTTCCAAGCCCAGCTTTTCTGGAAGAGGTTTCCTACACATGGCTAGAGCTGCAGTTTCTGAAGATAGCACAGGCTTTAGCCACTTTGGAAAAGGCTCCACTCCCCCACCCCGCCCCCCCCAGTTTCCCCAAAGTCTAAAACTGCATTGACTTTGGAAAGTAATGCATGGTATTTTATTTTATTTTTTTAAAAAAAACCTTGTTTGATGTAAAACGGGTGTCAAACTCGTGATGTCACGTGACATCATGCAACATATCGGGCCGATTTTGCCATTGCCAGCAATGGGATGGGCGTGGCTTCCAGATGATGCATCCGGCCTGTGGGCTGGCAGTTTGACACCCCTGATGTAAAAGAACAAAGTACAATAACTATAATTATAAAATAAATCCTTCCAAATTCAGGGCATAAGAGAAAAATATTTGTGTGAATGGAAGAGCATAGAAGTTCAGGAAGGTGTTGAATGTTTAATGTAAGTCAGAATAACAGTTTATTATTATACCTGAATAGTTAACACAGCTGTCTTTCTGAATTTCATGCTTTTTACCTTAGCTTCACAGCTGCTGTAGTTTACACTGTAGTTTCTGCTAATGGCTGCAGGTTATTAATCTTCATGTACTTAAGCATGTTTCATGCTGAAATAATGTTCTACCTCTACTTGGCAGCATATGCTACCTGTCAGCCATTTATTGTGTTCCTGGCAATTAGCTGAGCTGATGCTTTCTTGTTCTATAATGCCCCACTTAAATCTAATTCATTCCCATTCTATATGAAGAGATTTTACAAATGACAATTATCATTTGTAGTGCATATCCATCTCTTAATGAGCTTCATGTTTACACCAGCCAACACTTGGCATTTGCATAGGTTATACCCAAGTCTTTTATTCAGAGATGGAA
>NW_015413768.1:0-1771 GCF_001527695.2 Protobothrops mucrosquamatus | reverse complement strand
TTACCAAGGCATTGTAAAGTGGTATTAATACTTCACGTGATCTTGATTCTATCCCTCTGTTAATGCAGCCCAGCACTGTGTTGGCTTTTTTGGCAGCTGCAGCACACTGCTGGCTCATATTTAAATGATTGTCCACTAGGACTCCGAGATCCCTCTCACAGTTACTACTATTGAGCAAGGTACCCCCTATACTATACCTACACATTTGGTTTTTCTTGCCTAAATGTAGAACCTTAACTTTTTTCACCATTGAATTTCATTTTGTTAGATAGCGCCCAGTGTTGAAGTCTGTCCAGATCCTCCTGTATCCTAAGCCTGTCTTCTGGAGTGTTGGCTATTCCTTCATTCAATGCTGTGGATCCCCTGGCCACGCAGAACTCAAAGGAAGAACGGATACCACTGAGAGAAGGCAGTCCCATGTCCAGGTTCTGATCCACAAAATGCTTTAAAGGCAACGACCAGCACCTTGAATGGAACCCAGAAGCAAACTAGTAACTTCGAAGGAGAAATGGTACATGGGCCAACTGTTTGGTGCCTGTGGTAGCTTAAGCAACGACTTTCTGGACCAAGTGACGTTTCCAGTTGATCTTGAAAAGTAGCCCCATGTAGAGCACGATGGAGTAATCAACAGGGAAGTAACCAAAGCATTAATGACAATGAGAGGTTTCGGCTTGGTAGAAGATGTGAACCTACCGATGGGTTTCGGTTGGTCATGAAATGGAAAAGATATGAATCATCAATAAGAGGCTGCTTTTCTTCTCCCCAGCATTTTGCAATTCAGAAATCTAAAGTCAGAGATAAGTCAACTTTGCTCCCTTCGGGCTGGAGACTACAACTCCCATCAGTCCCAGCTGGCCAAGGGCAAGGGACTCCAGATACACCCGCAAGTTGTGTTATGTCACCCACCTAAGCTAAAATGAATGATATACAGATCATCCGAGACTTACAACAGTTCATTTAGTGACCATTCAAAGTTACAACGGCACTGAAAAAAAGTGACTTCACACTTTTTCACACTTCCAACACAACCGTTGCAGCATCCCCATGGTCACATGATCAAAACTCATATGCTTGGCAACTGACTCATATTTATGACGGTTGCAGTGTCCTGGGGTTATGTGATCATCTTTTGCGACCTTCTGACAAGCAAGGTCAATGGGGAAGCCAGATTCACTTAACAACCGTGTTACTAACTTAAGAAGTGCAGGGAAGAAAAGTCGTAAAATGGGGCAAAACTCACTTAACAAATGTCTCACTTAGCAACAGAAATTTTCGGTTCAATTGTGGTCATAAGTCGAGGACTACCTCTATCTGTTCATCTATCTTTCCCTAAAGCTATTTTTAGGACCATGCTCAGAAATTCTGCATCTGCAAAAAGTAATCATAAGCATGTTCAGGCATGTACTGAGACATCACCACTCTTGTCCTTTTCACGTAACAAACTTAAAAGAAAAAAAAAAATCCAAAGCAGAGAACATAACTTCCTTCACTGAAATTTACTTTACGTTTGTTACCCTGGTAAAATGTTCACAAACATATTTGCAAACTGCAACAGCCAATCACTGGAGGGAGGGGGGGGGATTTATGATTACTTCATCACTCTGAAGTGTTATTTAAGGGGTGTGAAATTAGTAAACAACTATCAGACGCAATCAGCATCTCAGAGGCTTCTCTGGATTTTACTCTGATCACAAAAGCACCTGAAACTGAGAACAGGTATGGAATTAAATTATTAAATAAATAGATAATTAAGAATATGATCTGGATAGAT
>NW_015413767.1:0-1771 GCF_001527695.2 Protobothrops mucrosquamatus | reverse complement strand
GGGGGCAGGGGGGGTTGGTTGGGAGAGGGATGATAATGATGATGACCTCCCACCTTCCTCAACATCCTTAAACCCCAATAATAACCTCGCTTTCCTAGAGCAACATCATGTAAGATAAGATAACCTTTATTGTCATTTTTTTTTACTGTGGGCACAAGGGCACACATCAAAAATGAAATTTGGTTGCCCGCTCTCCAAGCGAAACACATACATGACACACACCTAAACATACTATGTACAACTTATGTACAGACCCACACCCCTCCATCTACATAGCAAATAAATATGAAATACTGTCAAATCTTGAATACATGACAGGAGGAGGAAGCGAGCATCCATGGCTTCTGCAAGCCACCCCATCCTTTTTCCACCAAGGCGCCCTATTTGCTCCCTGGTGCAAAGCAACCCCTTAATCTGAACAATCAAACATATTTTATGAAATGCTGAGTAACCGCGCAGCGTTCAGAGCGGCCGGGCTCCTGGCAGGCAACCAAGCACGAGCCTTCTTGATCCCGGGATTCCGAACACGCATGCATCACCAGGATTCACACGACACGCTGGACCCAAAACAAACAAACCAAGTTAGGGTTCCTGCATCCTGGCTTAACGTTGCCCCCAGCCTTGAGGGCCGTCCTATGCAAAGAAGCAGCCAGGAACCCGCGGCATCTCTATTGTAATCCAGAGAGCCGAGGCAGGGATGGGGCCGGCCCTCGCTGGGCCACGGCCAAGGCCCCACCCAGCTCCGGCACCTCGTCCGCCGCCGCCGTTGCAGCAGCCCTGCCGGGCGCGGCTCTTCTCCCCCCCAGGCTGCTCGGGCGGGCGGCGGGCTTACGTTGTCGATGACCACGGGCTGGTTGGCGATGATATCGTAGGACTCCATGGCCGGGGCCGCTGGGCCTGGCCGAGCGAGGACTCTGGAGCGCCCGCCTGAGCCGCTGCAGCTCCGTCGCCGGCGCCCGGGAACCACCACCCAGCCCCGCGCACCCTAACCCGGCCGCCTCTCCGCCACGGAGGAAGGCGGGCCCAAGGCGGATTGACAGCATGCCGCCCAGTCGGCGGCGGCGACACCTGAGTGGCATCGGCCAACGGGCGGCGGCAGCTCCCGCTTTCCGCTTGAGAGTCCGCCCGCCATTGGCTTGCCGGGCCGCAGAAGGGCGGGCCTTCCGTGTCAAGCTCAGCGAAGCGAGCGCAGGAGGGAGGGGGCGGGGGAAATGAGGTCATGGTCTGTTCTTAAAGGGACAGCGCTCTGTTTTTTGACTTGGGGCTTCCCGAGCGGGGGAAGCGGCTTGACTGGCCCGGCGGACGGGATCCGGGCTTGGGGAAAGAGAGATTGCAAAGGAAAATTATACCTAATGAAGTGACGAGGCTGCAGCTGAAAGGAACCTCGCCCAAGGCCCGAGGTTTATTCTCCAACTTCGGTTCCCATCATTCCCAACCAGCACGTGAGCTGGGAGCCCCATCGCCTTGATGAAGATTTCTGCTTTTTATTTCCCAAATATTTCTTTCTCTGGATTTTTCCCACGGCATCCCTGGAAGCTCAAGCTTGTCTTGCCAGCCTCGGATCTCTGCCCGAAGGAGAGAAGCAACCTAGAACTAAGGAGAAACTTCCTGACGGTTAGAACAATTAACCAGTGGAACAACCTGCCTCCAGAAGCGGTGAATGCTCCAACACTGGAAGTTTTTAAGAAGAGACTGGACAGCCATTTGTCTGAAATGGTATAGGGTTTCCTGCCTGAGCAGGGGGTTGGACTAGATGACCTCCAAGGTCCCT
>NW_015413766.1:0-1771 GCF_001527695.2 Protobothrops mucrosquamatus | reverse complement strand
TCTCTCTCTCTCTCTCTCTCTCTCTCTCTCTCTCTCTCTCTCTCTCTCTCTTTACAGAGCTTCCATCCCTCGGTTTCCCATTTCACAACTCTTTGATACACCTTTGAATACAACCCCCCCAAAAAATTCCTGATTGGTGTTCTTGACCTCAGTGTCAGTCCAGTCCTGATGTCAGGGGAAGCAAAATAGTAATGTCGTATCTGTTCATATTGCTGGGAACCTCAACCCCAGGATCTAAAGATAAAAGGACATCATCTTTCCCTTCTCCTGCTCTAACCCCAAACACATATCAGAGTGAAATCAGAGTAAATCATGGACAACCGTTTGTCTGAAAGAGTATAGGGTTTCCTGCCTGAGGAAAAGGGTTAGACTAGACGACCTCCAGGGTCCCTTCCAGCTCTGTTGTCCTCACCCGATGGAGAATCTCAGAGCAACATACCGGTTCATTTCTTCCAGGCAATCCGTTGCAAAGTAGAAGCTCTTGATTTTGGGGTGGCAAGCCTTGAAAGCACTAGGAGGAGAGGCGACAGAAGAAAAAAGATGTGGCGTCTATTAATAGGACAGCAAGTGGCTTTGATTTTTATTGTATTTATTTATTTGTATCCCTCCTTACTTATCATTATTACTAGCTGTCCCTGGCCACGCGTTGCTGTGGCTCAGTCTGGTAAAAGCGTGTGTTGCTTTTACGTCCAATAGATGGCGCTGTTTTTCAAAAACATGTTTTTACCTGTCACAGGTGTGACATCTATATAATATAGGTATATAAAAACACGCGCGTATTCGAATGCAACGTTGTGTCAAAATTTCAAAGCAATCGGTGAAGAACTTTCGGAGATTTAAGATTTTGAACAAACGAACATTTACATTTTTATTTATATAGATTATTACAAATCACTCAAGGCGGCAAACACACACAGTGCTCCTTCTTCCTCCTCTTTTCCCCACAACAACAATCTTGTGAAGTGGGCTGGGCTGAGAGGGTGTGACTGGCCCAAAGTTACTCAGCTGGCTTTCATGCCTAAGGCAGGACTGGAACTCTCAGCTTCCTGATGATTGGCCCAAGACACCCAGCCAGCTTTTATGCCTAAGGGGGGACTGGACCTCATAGTCTCCTGGTGATTGGCCCACAGTCACCCAACAGGCTTTCATGGCTAAGACGGGACTTGAACTCACAACCTTCCGCTTTTTAACCCAATGCTTTACCCACTAGACTAAATTGCCTCTTCCTGAAGCCAAGTTACTGTTTGAATTTGGTAGCGACCAGGTATATCCAGATCTTTTGAAACAGAAATTCACGGGGTTTTCAACCAGTAGTTATCTTAGGTAGAATGTGCAGAGCTTGACATGACCTCCAGTTTCCCCTTCTTTAACATGGAATTTCTGCTCTGGATGTAAAGCTCTTCATTCTTCCAAGGTTTTCCAAAGTGGGAACAACCTTAGGAGTCAGGAGGAAGAGCTGCAGTCTAGACAATGGTCTGAGAAGAAAAATCTGAATCCGAAACAGGATTGGGGGATGGACAAAGCATATCAGTTGACCCTCCCTAGTTCTCTGGAACCTAAGGACAGAGGAATGGGGGGGACATGTTTTCACACTTGTAAGATTCTTTTTACTATAACCTTACAATTAAGGTTGTATTAGTATTTGTGTTTTGGGTTTCCTTGTTTGCAATAGGTCAAACGTTGGCAAGAAGGCCATGGATTTATGCGCCTATTACTAAAATTGTGATGCCTCCAAAGACAGCAAATGCAGATTCCACGTGGTCTAAGGGAA
>NW_015413765.1:0-1771 GCF_001527695.2 Protobothrops mucrosquamatus | reverse complement strand
AAAAAAACCCTCCTTTTGGGCATTTTTCTTTGATAAGGCCTCTTGCTTTAACTTGAAGCCAATCTATAGATCCAGAGGGAGCTGTAAAGCTTCTAACATGACCTAAAATAGCTTTTGAGACTAAAAATGTCACAGCTTTTATTGTCCAATATTTCACTGCCTTACAGCAGTAGAAGTGTGTGCAGGTCTCAGTAGATTTGGGGAGAGAGAGGGAAAAACTTTGTACTAATAGAATTAAATCACATGGAAATCAGTTTTCAGGCATCCAGAAACAATGGGGTTTTGATATACAGGACCAATGTCTTGAAAAATACAGATTAATCCAAACTTGAAAACTATGCCATCAAAATCCCATAAACATCTGACACAGTGCATGGTTATTAGGATATAATACAATCTTTGCAAAGGATCCATGCCTGTGATTCTGAGGTCATAGATTTCTTAAAGGCAAAGATTTTGTTCATTCACATAAAGGATTTAAATGCACAGAGTACTGCATGGTTTAAATCCCCCAAAGGCTGAGATACAGAAGTGGGTGCTTACTAAATTATTTATTATTTCTCTAATACACTTTTTAAAGAGTAGCAAAAATAGATCTCCCCCAAATCACACAATTCTTCATCTGCTGCATTCACTTTTTAAAATAAATTTATTAGCTTTTTTTAAAAAAACACTAGAAAGATAGGAATTAAAAGTTAATGTGTGAAAGAGAAAAAAATAAACAAAAATTAAACAAAGCCAAATGTACAGAAAGAAAGGAAAAAGAAATACAAAGATATAACTTTCAATTTTCTTTTACAAAAGTCATAAGCATAAATTTATACTGATCTCTACAATATGTGCCTTGCGCACAGTCACCCATGCTCTTGTCACCTCCCGCCTGGACTACTGTAATGCTCTCTACATGGGGCTCCCCTTGAGGAGCATTCGGAGGCTCCAGTTAGTCCAAAATGCAGCCGTGTGGGCGGTGATGGGAGTGACTCGTCGCTCCCATGTAACGCCGCTGTTGCGCGAGCTGCACTGGCTGCCGGTGGCTTTCCGGGTACGCTTCAAGGTGTTGATTATCATCTTCAAAGCGCTCCATGGCATCGGACCTGGTTATCTCCGAGACCGCCTTCTGCCTCAGATTACCTCTCATCGGCCGATACGCTCCCACAGAGAGGGTCTCCTCAGGGTGCCATCAGCCAGACAGTGCCGGCTGGCGACCCCCAGGGGGAGGGCCTTCTCGGTAGGAGCCCCCACCCTATGGAACGAACTACCCCCAGAGATCCGGGTGATTCCGGATCTCCCCTCCTTCCGCTGCGCCCTCAAGACATGGCTATTTAAGCTAGCAGGACTGGCCTAAGGGTTATCTTTTTTTTTTTTTCAATATAAAATTTTTATTATTTTCCAAAAAAACAAAAAAAACATCACAAGTATTACACAACATTATATTATATCCCACCACCCCCCCCGGACTTCCCAAACCAAGTCCCAGGCTAATATTCAAATATAGGTAAACAAATATTAATATCTCTAACTCCACAAACTCTATTTATAAACAATCCATCTCCTCCACATTAATAAAAAAAATATACATTTAAATAGTTCAAATACACCAAAGTCTATACCAATTCAGCAGGTATCACCAGTAACTCTTCCTCTCTATTAAAACATGATTATCATATTTATAGTAATAATATAAGTGCATTTCAATTTCTAAAAAGTATATTCTAACATTTCATCAATCTAGCCCTATAAAAAAAATCATTTAAACCCTTAATAAAGTTTA
>NW_015413764.1:0-1771 GCF_001527695.2 Protobothrops mucrosquamatus | reverse complement strand
TTTCCTTTCCAAGGAAGAATCAATATTGTAAAAGATTAGATTCAGCTGTCTTTTGCTTCACTAAAACCCCGAGTAGTCTTCAACTTACAAGTGTAATTGAGCACAGAATTAGGGATGTAAATCATTGTGCTTGTAAATCGAGGCATCACATAACCGGATCCCAAGTTACAGCCATGTCGTATGATGGCCATTAAGCAAACGTGGCAGTTATTAAGTGAACACAGCAGTTAGTAAACACATCCATTGCTGACAATGGGCACTTTTTGCTGGAAATCAGAAATAAACACCAGAAACCAGTAGAAAATTACTCAAATCATAGTGATGTAACTGTGAGACACTGCAAATAGCCATAAAGGTGAGCCTGTGGCCAAACATCCAAAATGTGATCATGTGACTGTGGGATATTTGTGTGAGGCTGTCATAACTCTGAAAATGGGTTGTAAGTACAGTGCTACCTTGGTACTTAACTGCTTTGGAACTCATTGAATTTGGTACTCAATGCATTTTGGCATGAAATTTTTGTCCCGGTACTCATTGTTTGTTTGGTAGTCAACACACAAGCTAGAACTTGTCAATGTTACCTGACTTGTGACTACCTCTATTATTCCTTATGGGAAAAATCTGTTTGGTACTCATTGTTTTTGGTATTCATCGTGCCTCCCAGAACCAATTAATGATGAGTACTGAGGGAGCACTGTAGCTCTGGAGAGGTCTGTTGTAACTTTGAATGGTTGCTAAGCAACCAGTTAAACATTGAGAACTACCTGCACATGATCATTTTTCAGATGTTTCTTATATTAAACATTTCTGCTCCTGTAATGGTGGGAATACACAAACCTTAAATGCACATTTTTTTGTGGGTGCAGATTTTACAACAGCAGATAGAACACCAATATCTCCAAACTTTCAAAGTATCTGGGAAGATTTTTATATGATATATCTTCCATTTGAGTGACAACTGACAACAAAATTGTAACATTTATTAGCTTGAGGCCTCTTTTTATTTTATTTTTTATCGCACACTTCTAAAACTAGGTGGCGGGTTTAACAATATTTCAACCTTTCCTATTTTTATATTGGTGGAGGGTTTTTTGTTTTTAATATACATCTATGTGCAATATGCATTTTTGGGAAATTGTTATGATTCCAATATTTTATATGATTGCTTAATTTGAAACAGAGTTAGCAGCTGCATCAGATGAACTTCTTGTGTGCTTGTTTATGCACATGTATTAATTACAACTTTGGCAGAGGAATTAATAATCCTTGACAGTAGCTTATATTCCAATCTATTTTAGCAGAACCAGGTACCAGAAATATATGGAATATTTGCAGGGGTATCTCCTTCAACATTTTTTATATCTTTTTCTCACACCATCATATAGTGCAGGGGTCTCCAAACCTGGAAACTTTAAGACTTGTGGACTCCAACTGCCAGAATTCCCAAGTAGCATGTCTGGCTGAGGAATTCTGGGAGTTGAAGTCCATAAGTGTTAGGAGACCCCTGATATAAAGAGCTTCATCAAAGCCCTTACTTTACATGGTTTTAGATTGGGGCATTCAGATCAGGTAAAATTATTATTATTATTATTATTATTATTATTATTATTATTAATTTAATTTATATACCGCCCTTCTCCCGCAGGACTCAGGGCGGTGCACAGCGTATTAAAAACAGTACAAATACAAAGCATAAAAATACAAACCCCTGTAAAACCAGATTAAAAAACCGAATATTAGAAGCTGTGTCTCTATTTAAAATTATTTTTAA
>NW_015413763.1:0-1771 GCF_001527695.2 Protobothrops mucrosquamatus | reverse complement strand
CAAATGTACAGGTATAGTATAGGGGGTACCTTGCTCAATAGTAGTAACTGTGAGAGGGATCTCGGAGTCCTAGTGGACAATCACTTAAATATGAGCCAGCAGTGTGCTGCAGCTGCCAAAAAAGCCAACACAGTGCTGGGCTGCATTAACAGAGGGATAGAATCAAGATCACGTGAAGTATTAATACCACTTTACAATGTCTTGGTAAGGCCACACTTGGAATACTGCATCCAGTTTTGGTCACCACGATGTAAAAAAGATGTTGAGACTCTAGAAAGAGTACAGAGAAGAGCAACAAAGATGATTAGGGGACTGGAGGCTAAAACATATAAGGAACAGCTGCTGGAATTGGGTATGTCTAGTTTAACGAAGAGAAGGACGAGGGGGGACATGATAGCAGTGTTCCAATATCTCAGGGGCTGCCACAAAGAAGAGGGAGTCAAGCTATTTTCCAAAGCACCTGAAGGCAGGACAAGAAGCAATGTATGGAAACTAATCAAGGAGAGAAGCAGCCTAGAACTAAGGAGAAACTTCCTGACAGTTAGAACAATTAACCAATGGAACAACCTGCCTCCAGAAGCGGTGAATGCTCCAACACTGGAAGTTTTTAAGAAGAGACTGGACAGCCATTTGTCCAAAATGGTATAGGGTTTCCTGCCTGAGCAGGGGGTTGGACTCGATGACCTCCAAAGTCCCTTCCAACTTTATTATTATTATTATTATTATTATTATTATTATTATTATTATTATTATTATTATTATTATTATTATTATTATTATTATTACTATTATTATTATTAAGAAACCTAAAGATGTGACAGTTTATCCCAATATTTAGCTGCAGGATAATCAGCTGACTTTCAATTTTATTAAAACACCTAGGACTCACAAGCATACCCAGTTCTGACCCATTTTCAAATCCAATAATAAACCTTTGCAGCCAATTGCATGTTAGCTCCTATATGTTTGGCCTACCACTGCCCCAAAGAGGAAGAATATTGCCAATTGGAATTCTGATCAGCCAAACAAAAAGTGCAAGCATATACACTCATACACCTGCTTGGCAAGTTATTCAATAGCTTTCCTGGGGCAGACAAATCTTTGGGGTGATGGAAGAGTAGAAGGAAGGAAGATTGAGACACAGTGTCTGCTAGAAATTAGTATCAAAGAAAGCATTGTTGTTTGTAATTTATGATTAATGATTGTGACTATAGTTTATGATCTATGATCTATTACTTGTTATTTATATATACACTGTAAGCTTATTTATCAGAGACAAATTTCTTGTCTGTCCAATCACAGTTGGCTAATAAAGAATTCTACTCTACTCCACTCCACTCCACTCCACTCCACTCCACTCCATTCCATTCCATTCCATTCCATTCCATTCCATTCTATTCTATTCTATTCTATTCTATTCTTCTGAAGGTGTCCATAAACTTAATTATCTACTGTAGCACAATTGGCTCTTGAAGCAATGTTTTACCTCCTCTTGTTCGCTAGTATACCAGATATCATTTGCATAATGCAAAGTTATTTGTTTTAGACTGGGCAGGGATGGGAGGAAAGAGATAATATTTATAATTAGAGTGGCTGAGCTGTTCTAAGCAGCCCAATGATGATAAAGATTGTGTGCCAAGGATTTTGCTGCATCAAATCAGATTACTTTGTTTTCTCTTTCTCAGTCTCAGATTATAGTGTATAGCCATGTTAGCAGAAGAAAGCTTTCCAAATGGTAGGTTATTGTTACATGCAACCTGACACCAGACAT
>NW_015413762.1:0-1771 GCF_001527695.2 Protobothrops mucrosquamatus | reverse complement strand
ATGTTGAAACTCTAGAAAGAGTACAGAGAAGAGCAACAAAGATGATTAGGGGACTGGAGGCTAAAAGATATAAGGAACGGTTGCTGGAATTGGGTATGTCTAGTTTAACGAAGAGAAGGATGAGGGGGGACATGATAGCAGTGTTCCAATATCTCAGGGGTTGCCACAAAGAAGAGGGAGTCAAGCTATTTTCCAAAGCTCCTGAAGGCAGGACAAGAAGCAATGGATGGAAACTAATGAAGGAGAGAAGCAACCTAGAAATAAGGAGAAACTTCCTGACAGTTAGAACAATTAATCAGTGGAACAACCTGCCTCCAGCAGCTGTGAATGCTCCAACACTGGAAGTTTTTAAGAACAGACTGGATAGTCATTTGTCTGAAATGGTATAGGGTTTCCTCCCTGAGCAGGGGTTGGATTAGATGACCTCTAAGGTCCCTTCCAACTCTATTATTATTATTATTATTATTATTATTATTATTATTATTATTATTATTATTATTATTATTATTATTATTATTATTATTATTATTATTGAGGTCTTTAAGAAGAGGTTGGACAACCATTTGTCTGAAGTGGTTATAGGGTTTCCTTATTGAGCAGGGGGTTGGACGAAGACCTCCAAAGTCCCTTCCAACTCTGTTATTCTATTTTCTACCTCTTTACTTACCTTGGATTGCCCAGTTTCCTGCTTACATCAGCTATGTCAGTGGTGGCGAACCTATGGCACGGGTGCCAGAGGCGGCACTCAGAGCCCTCTCTGTGGGCACGCGTGCCATCGCCCCAGTCCTAGGCCTTCAGCTGGGTTTTATAAAACCTTTTCACTTTAGGCCTCTGCCGTGTGCAAAAAAAAAAAGAAGGTTCAATCAATCAGTCAATTTCAACTTCTCACGGGGGAAAAAAAAGATCTTGCAAAGTTGGAATTGATTGATTGAACTTTTTAGTCCCACCCAGTCTGCCGTTACCACCACAGCCACGCCCACCCAATGGGCCACACCCAGCCAATGGGCCACACCCACCCAGCACCCGACGATGCATAAGTGGGTTTTGGGTTGCAATTTGGGCACTCGGTCTCTAAAAGGTTCGCCATCACTGAGCTATGTTATCATTAGGTCTATTTGAACACTATTATCCTTTGCAGAGAAGTCCAAGCAAAGTAGGAAATGATGAGCTCTGTTCTCTCTCTGTCACCTGTTACCCACTCTACCATCTTCTCCAAGAAGCATGCCCACTCTTTCCTTTTTCTTCTTCTTACTGTTTACATAATTAAAAAGTTTCATTACTCTTGGGTTTTTGAGTGTTAGCCTTGCTTTCTGCATGTTAGCTATTTTCTGGTATCCTTCCTTAGTGATTGCACCCTTCTTTCATCCCCCCTTCTAATTCTTAGCTCAGTCAAAAGATCCCTATGCATCTACAATGATTCTTAAACTACTCATCCATTTTTTACTATTTACTGAAATAGTATCCAGTTTTACTTTCAGTACCTTAATTATGGGAAGGTCAAAATCTCATGTACTCTCTTTGACTTAAAAGATTTTTTTATCTATGTGAAGCTGCCCAGTACTTCTTGTTGTATAGTACTTCTTAAAGTTGGCTTTTCAGAACTCTAGAAGTGCATTTCCAAGTATGCTGCATTTTCCTTTCCGTAGATAAAAACTCTATTTTATTTTGACAGCTCAGCAAAGCTCCATTTCCTGTGGTAAAGCTATAAAAGATTTAAAATGTGAAAGATGCCAACATATCTTTTTAAAGTCAGAATTAGCAAACTTTGTTT
>NW_015413761.1:0-1771 GCF_001527695.2 Protobothrops mucrosquamatus | reverse complement strand
TCTACCATTAGGTTTTGTGAGCCATGGTTTTCAACTTCCATGTTACATATGAACTGAGATACTCTGACTCATTCATCAAGACTCAGCTAAACCAAATCTCTATACGTCCGAATCAACCACCATTTAGAGACTATCTGTACTTTCTGAAGATCTTTTTGGGAGGAATTTGGAAACCTTTTTTCTTCTCTCTCTCTCTCTCTCACACAACCCAGCAATGAATGACAGTTTATAAAATATTCTTAATGGGGTGTACAATATTTTCCATAGTGATGTGCTCTGATAATGCGATATTTGGGTATTGTGATGGATGCAAAAGGGTTTTACATTAGGTACAAAAACATGAGAACAGGAAAGCCTGCTAGAAAACATCCCCCTCCCACCAACCCCAAAAACATGCTATAACATTTATATTCCACCTGGAGAAATTCTGTACAATGCACTCCTGGTTTATCTGCCACATTGCAATATGCATATGTAACCACAGAATTGTGTTACGCAGAATTTTGTACATACACATACTGATGCAACCTCAAGTGTTCTCTCCAAAGGAACAAAAGGAGTCCAGTCATCAATTTATATGATGAAATAAAAGTTTAAAGAATCCATCTCAAAACTTCCCCAGGATTCATACAAACTTCAGGTAATTTTTTTCCCCCACTCCTTAAACAGAAACCCACATGCTGTTGCCAATACTATTTTATTTTAGCATTTTTGTAGCATAGTAAAATGCTTGAAGTTTACACAGATGTGTAGCTGCTATTGTGACTTCATTGTACACTGCACTATCCATGTGCAAAAGAAGTGAAATAAATGTTCAGTTTAGGTGAAAATAAGGTGAAAGGATCACCTTATTTTAAATCCCATGTTCACTATGTTGGTGCAAAAGGACCAATGAAGAACTAAGTAATGTAATAGTCAGTGGTGCATTGGGACTAGTTCCTGGAGGAGAGATGTGAGGTATAAAATAAACTATTAGAAATAATTGGGGAGCATGAATAGCAAACATATTACAAGAATGTTTGGGAGGCAATCTGGACAGGAAATTAATTTGGGAGCTAGAACTGGGAACTAATTGAATTTTATTAGGACTTAAGAAAAGAGCAATTAATTTGGGAGACTCTGAAATGGAAATAAGTATCTCTGGGAATTAATTGAATGGGAAATCAATATTTGGAGATATTGATATTGGAGATGTTTTTGAATGGGAAAACTGAGGAGAATTTGAGAAGGAGAATTTTTTGGAACTTAAACCCAATCTTGGGCATAAGGTTTGCCTCCATCTTCTGCTTTCTTTGGCCTTGTCTCTGCAGCTTTTGTCTCCACTCTTGATAGAAATTCTTTGATCAAAAGGCTTCCATTTAGCATGGCTGGGAATGGACAAGCTAGAAACAATTTAAGAATTAGATGCCCTCTGAGTCCTTTGCTAGTTTCAAATGACTTTTACGAGTCACAAGTGATCTAATCATTCCTCTCTCTATCTGTATGACTCTGTGTTGTGTGTGTGTGTCCTAGATACACATGGACATTTTGTTTTGTTTATTTTTAAAAGCCATATTGAAAGGGGGCAATTTACAGATGATAACCCTAGACTACTCTTCTATATTTAGTCTTCCAAACTCAAAATTGGAACTCCCTAAAAGAAAAATAGTTGGAGAAAAATACTGCAATCTTTTTGAGCACTGCAATTCTGTAAAACAGTAAATGAAGAAGGTCCTTTTACATGGAATGACATGCTAAGATTATCAAAATACCAGTAGTCTTAGCTTCTGCA
>NW_015413760.1:0-1772 GCF_001527695.2 Protobothrops mucrosquamatus | reverse complement strand
TAAAAGAGAAACTAGAATAGCTAAAAACCAATAGAAAGTCTACTGAAACTCCAAAAATGCTTCTCTGAAAAAACGTTTTGATTAGTCTTAAATTGCTCTTGAGATTCAATTTCAGGGGGAGAATCAATCAAATCTTAAAAGTGAAATAACTTTTCAAAGTTTCACACATCCCCAATAGCAAATAAATAAAAAACTATTACAATTTTCAGTTAAAATTTTTACTAGATCTAGAATTATGCTCATTAAGTTAGAGAATATAAACCAGCCGTTATTTAGGTCCAAACTTGTGGGTATATCTCTTTTCCATTAACAATATGACTCATATGTTTCTGTTATTCTTCTTTGTATATATCTGAAGTTTATAAATTAAGCACTAAAAGAGCACTATGCAGATTATAGCCTATTTTTCTTTTTACTAATTCTCATTACATTTGATTAAAGAGAATCTGATTTTCAAATTTATTTCAGAGAAGAGAAATTCTTATGGGTAGAATGTGATATCTATAATTTTATTTAAATGCAAGGTAGTCAAAGACGTGAATTTTTTCTACTTCGTTATGCAATTATCTCGCCCAATAATCTTCAGCCTTTCCACACTTCAGTTAAATCTCACAGGAAGATATAAAAAATGAACTACTTCATCTTTTATTTTGTTTTTCATAATGAGAAGTATGAACCCACTAAGGAAGCTTCAGAGGGGTGGAAAGATATCTTATAAAAGACAACTCCAATAATAACACCCTTTGCCACCTCTAATGATCAAGCCTAGAGAATTTTTTTCTTATGAACTCAAGAATTTTTGGATATACCATTCCCAACCACCAAATTGTTTCCTCACCAGCCTGCTGCTGTACATAAAAGGATGAAGTGTTTCAGATAATGTTATTATATTTTACAAAGCACAGAAATAAAAAAACAACATAAGCTAACTACCAAAAGAAACAATAAAGATTAAAAAGAGAATAGGGATCGAAGTGTGAAAAAGTGTAAAGAAAGGGAAAGGGAAACTCGAAATATTTACAAAGAATGACTTCCAACTTCTTCTTCCAAGGACATAAAGAACATTTACACCAGACTCTTAGTTTAAAACTATAAGAATATGTCCATTTTACCCAAAAAAGAAAAGGGAAAATATCTACAATGTTATTTCCAGTGGCTCTAGAAAATTCCATGCCCTTCTGATTTTATGATGTATAGGTAATGTAGATTGCTGATATTAATCTCTCTGCCCTTTTAATCTCTTGCCTGCTGTTCGTGTCTGTCTCCTCGCTTTGCATGGTTTTTGTCCTGATTTTTCCAGTAACCTGGTTTTGATGTCTATGATATTAAATGCATAAAAGCAAGCAATACCTCTGCCAGCTGCTTTAAGTGGCTTCTATGCTTGCTCCGATCTGGATGCAAGGATTGACTGGGAATGTGTTGGTGCAAACTAAACTGGATATTTATCACAGAAAAATTCCAAGAAAAAGTATAAAAAAATAAGATTTTTAGATTAAACAAAGCTGTGATACAATTTGTCTCAACAACAGGTGCTGAAGGCTTGGACTCTGACTGGTTGGCCCAGGGGGAGGATACGGGAGCAGGTCTTGAGACGGTTGTATGGGAGGGGTTTGACTCTGTTGCTCCTGAAGACGTGGACAGGGTCTTGGGGAGGCTGAATGCAACCACATGTTTATTAGACCCGTGTCCCTCCTGGCTGGTACTGGCAGCCCGGGAGGGGACACGAGCCTGGCTCCAGGGAATTATTAACGCTTCTTTGCGGGAGGGTGTCT
>NW_015413759.1:0-1772 GCF_001527695.2 Protobothrops mucrosquamatus | reverse complement strand
CCTTCTCTGTCGGAGCACCCACCCTCTGGAACGAGCTGCCCCCAGAGATCCGGGTTATTCCGGATCTCCCCTCCTTCCGCCGCGCCCTTAAGACCTGGTTGTTCCAGCGGGCAGGACTGGCCTAGGGGTATTTTAAATTGGTTTTAGCCAAATTTTAGTAGAAGCGGCCGATTATATATTTATTTTTAATGATTTTTTTAAAACTTCTATTGTATTGTATTAAATTGTTTTTAACTGGCTGTAAGCCGCCCTGAGTCCTACGGGAGAAGGGCGGGGTATAAATTTAATAAAATGAAAATGAAATGAAATATCGGGTGTGGATGCAGCTAAGTGTCTGCATCGGTTTTCTAGCAACTTCAAAGCTGGATTTGTGCAACGGGGTCGATTTTAGAACTGCACCACCTGCTAAGCTACCCAGGAATGGAACCAAAGCTTACAGAACCAAGTTTATCGTTTCTGGTTGCAGCACTGGAATGGAGTGTGTGGGTGCCCTGGGGAAAGGGGGGGAAGAGATGCTGTCAGGAAAGGGAAGGAGGACAGGAGCCCCCCGTTGTCTTAAGGTCAGAGGAAGAGACTTAGGAAGGACCCTCCCTATGTTATCAGGCTCTAAAGCAAGATTCTATGTAGTCAGCTTACAATGAAGTAGAATTGATTCATCTAGTTGTGTTTCCTGTCTGGCTTATCTAGGAAGGCCAACAAGCCCCTAGATTTTAACCCAGTTAAGTGTGTTTTGTGAAACTGGTTAAAATGTTGGGTGGGACGAGGTGGGGTAATTTAAGGTCCAGAATGGAAAAAAAAACTGTAGGACCACAAAACAAAAAGGGTCTTAGAATACCTATCCATCATTATTCAATCAATTATACAGCCCTCTAATAAATTCCAATTAACTAGCTTAATGGGTTTGGCAAGTTAAAGATAAGAAGAGGGAAGGTGAATCTTGGCAAGGCGGCTGCAAGTGGGAACTGTTTTAAGCAGCAAAGGGAGGAAGCTGCCAGTCGGGCAGGCGAGGCCATCTGCAGACAGACGGTGGATGTCTCCGTTCAGTGACACGCAGGGGAACCGCCCAAACGTTAGGAAGCAGCTTCGACTCCAGGTTTAATTTTGCTGTTAGTCACTTTGGTTTCTCCTGGGCTGAAATCAACAACAATCCAATTGACAAATGGCTGCCAGTTTCGAGTGAGCCCCAGGGCCACCCAGGATGGGCAGGAGCACACGCAGCCCCCTGGGGTGGGAGCAGCCCTTGTCAGCACCACGCAGGATGGGCCCTGGCCCTGAGTGGGCTAGCTCAGGCCCAGCGTAATGGCCCAGTTCTCTTGTGCTGCAAGAGGAGCGAGGCTCACCCATAGCTTCCAGCTGTGCTGAGCTGCCACCACAGCCCAATAAACCCAGAGGGCACCACTGGGTGTGTAGGCAGCCCCTGGAAAGCTTCACCAGAGAAGCAGATTCAGAGGTGAGTGGGAGTCGGTCCCCTCCCGGGGCTCTTGGCTTCTCGTGGTCTTCCAGCTCACACGTGGCTGGGCAATTCGCCTGCTCAGGTCCATTGCAGCTGGCAGGGTGAGCAGATGTCTTTGTACCACCAGCAGAGCGGCTCTGCCCATCACAGCCAGCAAGACGCTCTTCAAAAGAGCCCTCTGAGGCCTCCAGAAGGAAGGTTACAGATGCCTCCGAGACTGGGATTTTAAAAGAGGACATCTGTCCCGTCTAGAAGAAATTGACAAGTGGAGATGTCAAGCCACTGCATCTTTGCCCAGACCATCCCAGCCAATTTAGCC
>NW_015413758.1:0-1772 GCF_001527695.2 Protobothrops mucrosquamatus | reverse complement strand
ATCTCGTGCCTCTCTCTCTCTCTCTGCCATTCTAATGAGTCTTTTAAAAGCAAAAAGGGAAATCAAAGGCATGTTAATGGTGGAATCTTCGCATTTCAAAGGGAAGGATATTTATTATACAAACTTCCAACTCATTAAGCCTGTCTTGATGTGAGAAGAAACAGCTGTTTCAGCTTTGGGGTGTGTGGAGGGAGAATTTGTTGTCCCCCCCCCCCTTCAAAGATGAGAAGGGATCATCTGATATTTAAATTGTGTTTCTCCAGGAACCGTGGGGCGAGCCTTCCAGGTATTTTACTTCTGTCGGCTTGTGTTGGGCAAATTAAAAAGTCAAAAAGGGTTTCCCACCACAAAGCGGCACACTCTGAGGCTTCCACACACACAAAAAAAAGCCTTGGGTGAACCCCTCAAGGAGCCTCAACATTGTGTACTTCTTCACACACCAGTGGGGAATAGCATTAAAGCAGGAGGAATATTCATATATGCACGAGAGGGAATAGATTGCAGGCATTTTTAATGATATGTTTTGCTCTTGGCCACGCCCCTCTGCCTTCCGTCCTAGAGACATTTTGGTGAGGGGCTCTTGACCCAGGGTTCAACATTCAAGGATATCCATCCATCATTTCCCACCCACCCCCCTTGTGCATCTCTGTAGCGTCAATAGATGGTTTACATCAGGGGGTCCCCAACCTTGGCAACTTTAAGACTTGCGGACTTCAACTCCCAGAATGCTGGCTGGGGAATTCTGGGAGTTGAAGTCCACAGATCTTCAAGTTGCCAAAGTTGGGGACCCTTGGTTTATATAATACTAGAAAAAGTGCAGAGAAGAGCAACACAGATGATTAGAGGACTGGAGGCTAAAACATATGAAGCACAGTTGCAGGAACTGGGCATGGCTAGTCTAGTGAGGAGAAGGACCAGGGAAGACATGACAGCAGTCTTCCATTATTTGAGGGGCTGTCACAGAGAGGAGGGGGGTCAACCTATTTTCCAAAGCACCAGACGGCCAGACAAGGAATAATTGATGGAAACTGATCAAGGAGAGTTTCAACCTAGAAATAAGGAGACATTTCCTGACAGTGAGAACAATCAACCAACTGAACAGAAGTTGCCTTCAGATGTTGTGGGTGCTTCATCACTGGAAGCTTCCAAGGAGAGACTGGATCGCCATCTGTCAGAAATGGTGTAGGGTCTCCTGCTTGGGCAGGAGTTGGACTAGATGACCTACAAGGTCCCTTCCAACTCTGTTGTTCTAATTGTAATATCCCAGTCAAGAAACCGCCAAAGAGCCATCAGTAAACAGCCCAACTAAAGAATGTCTAAGACCACCCCCAACTCACCCAGGTGGCGTTCTTTGTTGGGTTGTGTTCTTTCAGGATGGTGCTCAGGACTTAGGAAGAGATGATGACCTCCATATTTTTATGTTGATTTTGATGATGATTTATCACTTGTTGCTTATATGAGAACTTATGCACTTGGAGATAAATTCCTTGTGTGTCTATTCTATTCTGTTCTATTCATATTCATTCCCTATTCTATTCTATTCTATTCTATTCTATTCTATTCTATTCTATTCTATTCTATTCTATTCCATATTCTCTATTCTATTCTATTCTATTCTATTCTATTCTATTCTATTCTATTCTATTCTATTCCATTCCGTATTTTCTATTCTATTCTATTCTATTCTATTCTATTCTATTCTATTCTATTCTATTCTATTCCATATTTTCTATTCTATTCCATATTTTCTATTCTATTCTATTCTATTCTAT
>NW_015413757.1:0-1772 GCF_001527695.2 Protobothrops mucrosquamatus | reverse complement strand
GTGAATTCCTGGAGCCCACCAGAACTGTTTGCAAACAATTTTCTTCATCTTTATTCTGGTTTCCTTACAAATGCTTGAGTTACTTAGCAGAAAAATAGAGTTGGGAGGGACCTCAGAGATGTTCTAATCCAGCCCCCTGCTCAAGCAGGAGATTCTATACCAGTGATAGCGAACCTTTTAGAGACCGAGTGCCCAAACCACAACCCAAAACCCACTTATTTATCGCAAAGTGCCAGGGGCCCATCAGCATTGTGGTGCCCTTTGGGGGGGGCACAAAAATGGGCCACTGTGCTGCAAGGCACAAAAACGGCTGCCGCCACGCCTCGGGGTGCAGATACAAGGTGCTGCACCACGCAAGAATGGGGCAGGGTTAGTGAGTATCACGCAGGCACTAGCCACGCCTCATTTGCAGCACATGCATGCTTGCGGCCCCGTGCACGCGCGCGCGCATGTAAAATACTTCCCCCTCCCTTTTCTTCCAGTCCGCCAATCGACAATGGTTGGTAACCTCTGCTCTATCACCTCTACTCGAGCTTGCTAGTCGGCCGCTTCACCTCCTTTGTGCTGGGCGGGGCTCCTGCTCTGGGTGGTGGTGGTGTCCTGATGGACCTGCTGCTGGTGGCGGCGGTGCACATGCCAACAGAGAGGGCTCTGAATGCCGCCTCTGGCACGCGTGCCAGAGGTTCGCCACCACTGTTCTATACCATTCCAAACAAATGACTGTCTGATCTCTTTTTTAACGTAACCTTCAGAAAGTGAGTGCACCCACAACCTAAAGGCAATCTGTTCCACTGATTAATTTTTCTCACTGTCAGGACATTGTTTCTTAGTTCTAGATTGGATTTCTCTTTGATAAGCTTCCATCCATTATTTGTTGTCTTGCCCTCAGGTGCTTTGGAAAATAGCTTGACTCCCTCTTCTTTGTGACAGCCCCTCAAATATTGGAACACTGATATCATGTTACCCCTCATCCTTCTCTTCATTAAACTAGACATACCCAATTCCTGCAACCGTTCTTCGTATGTTTTAGCTTCCAGCCCTGTACTCATCTTTGTTGCTCTTCCCTGCACTCTTTCTAGATGTCCCAGTATCTTTTTTGTATCACGGTGACCAAAACTGGATGCAGTATTGCAAGTGGGGGTGTTACTACTCCCTTCTTTAATCCTTACACTAACGTTTTATGATGAAATCAATGCAAACAATGTAAACCAATATAAGAGTGGCTAGAATCACTGCAGTTGTTTAAGTGAATCATTTGGTCATTAAGCAAATCTAACTTTCCTTACTGTATTTGTTGGAAGTTGAATGGGAAGGTTGCAAATGGTGATTCCATGATTCTAGGGCACCATCGTAAATACTTGCCAATTGCCAAAGTGCCTAAATTTTGATCCCATGACCATGGGGATGCCATACCAGTCATAAGTGCAAGGACAGGTCTTAATTCACTTTTTTTCAGTGCTGTTGTAACTTCAAATGATCACTAAATTGAATGGTTATAAGAGGAGGACTACCTGTAATGAAAGCAGAGAGAGCCCTTCATGTTCACATTGGTGTGGTCAGAATGCAGTCGTCGTCATCATCATCATCATCATCATCATCATCATCATCATCATCATCATCATCTCTCTATCTCCAATTTAGAAGCAATATGGCTAGATGGGAACTGGGAAAAGACAGATCCATAGTGTCAAATACATATCAGTATAGATTCCAACTACATACGGGCATGGCATGAAGATGCACCAGTTCCGACTTCATTGTACATTATGGAC
>NW_015413756.1:0-1772 GCF_001527695.2 Protobothrops mucrosquamatus | reverse complement strand
TTTCCTTCTGGATGCATATGATCTGGTTTTCCCATTTCACCATTGTCCTCTTTCAGAACTGTGAGCACCCGGAGTTGTGTGGAGTTGAGCAACCTCTAAATTTTGGAAACTAAATGAAATAAATTTCCTCCCAAGCTACTGAGAAGAAAAAGGACTAAGGTTAGCAGCCATTCACAGATTTGCTTGCCTTGTTCAACCCCTGCGGTTCTCAAGTTAACTTATTAAACTAACATAGGTTAGTCTCAGCACAGGTAACCGAGGCTAACAAATCTGCTCATTTGTTGGTCTTCTTGAGGGTTAAAGCAGGCGCGAGCCTGATTAGTGCCTGGATGGAAAACTACCAGGAAATTCCAGGATCCTGAATTCATAGATTGTGAAGATAAAAAAATATTCTGAAAGAAAATACAGGTAGTTCTCGACTTGCAAAGGTGTGTTTATTGGCCGTTCAAAGTTACAACGGCACTGAAAAAGTGACTTAGGATCATTTTTCACCCTTACAACCTTTGTGGCATCCTCATGGTCACCCGATCACAATTCAGAGGCTTGGCAACTGGCTGGTATTTATGACGGTCACAGTGTCCTGGGCTCATGTGATTGTGCTTTGAGACCTTCTGACAAGCAAAGTCAGTGGGGGAAGCCAGATTCACTTAACAACTGTGTTACTAACTTAACAACTGCAGTGACTCACTTAACAAACGGGGCAAAATGGGGCAAATCCCTCACTTAGCAACTGAAATGTTGGGCTCCATCGTGGTCGTATGTCGAGGAGCTACCTGCAATGACTCAGCACTTATTAAAGCATTTGCCAAGAAACTGCATGATTGAGTTCATGTGGTTAGTAGAACGCTCTGCCAGCCCTTTAGGGCCTCTATATTTGTGTAACACTGATAAGTTCCAAGTCGGCAGGGCTTTTGTTTGCAAATGCTGCCACCACCACCGTGTAGAATGGGGGAGCTTAGAAAAACACCGGAAGGGAGAATGGAATGCCAGCCATTAACTTCTGAAAAGCACAGAAGGAGGAAAATGTGGGAGGAAAGAAATCTGGGGGGGGAGGGGGGAAGAAAAGATTTGTCCCCACTCACTTCTAATCCTGAGAAATCTATTTACAGCCCACGTGGATCTCCACACAGATAAACTCCATGGGAGCTCAACGGCCAGCATGAACCCAGTCAGCCAAGGAGACTTGAGATGTTCTTTAACAATAGAAGGACTCTGCGCTATCTGTCCCAT
Organism: Protobothrops mucrosquamatus; assembly: GCF_001527695.2. Taxonomy (NCBI): domain Eukaryota; kingdom Metazoa; phylum Chordata; class Lepidosauria; order Squamata; family Viperidae; genus Protobothrops; species Protobothrops mucrosquamatus. The sequence goes on along the minus strand of NW_015413756.1, from coordinate 542 downwards.
CGCCCAAAGGTATAAAGCCAGCAAATTCATTCATTCATTCATTCATTCATTCATTCATTCATTCATTCATTCATTCATTCATTCATTCATTCATTCATTCTCAATCAATCAATCAATCAATCAATCATTTGAAGTTACAACTGCCAAAACATCTTAGGGAGGTATTTACGCGAGCGAGATTCGAACAGCTTGACACAATGGTCAGATATGGGAGATTCCATTCTATACCTTACAATGAGCGTCTCTGCATTTGCGGAGCAGCAGAGGTAGAAGACCTGGCTCACATACTATTTGATTGTTGCCTGTACAAGAGTGTGAGAGACAGGTTCCTCGGTCTATATACCAAACGAATGACTCATTGGGATCCCCATATCAAAACAACTTACCTTATGTGCGGCCAGAACTTGAAAATAACATTTAACACAGCACAATATTTAAACAAAATGGTTCGGTTGAGATCTACATATGTGGGACTGATTGGGGTAGATTGCAAGGGTGACTCCAAGATATAATTTTATCATATTTTACCTATATTTTAAATT
>NW_015413755.1:0-1772 GCF_001527695.2 Protobothrops mucrosquamatus | reverse complement strand
CTCCTCCTCCTCCTCCCAAAATTCCTAAGCATATCATTTCACAATTATTAATTGTATGTTACTGATACCATAAATGTAGTGAATATTGGTCATATTTACTGTGATTTTCTATTCACAGAAAGTCAGACAGACCCAGACCACATTACTGTGATGCTATTCAGAAATCAAAACAGAGAATGCAGATTATTACATATGGAAAGCGGGGAAAAAATCCAAATTTGATTGACTCTGCATGCAAAGATGACAGTTTGAAAGTTTCCTCTGTTATAAATAGATTTCAGTTAAGGAATTTAAATACAGCCAGACTTGATTCATCATACAGCATGACATTTATATTTATAATGTAAGATTCCACACTGGATTAATTTTGTGACATAGGGCAATTTAAAACAATAAAAAATAATTGTCCTGAAGAACAATTGGAGCCAATGCTACAGATGTCCCTTCTCTAAACAAAAAACAAACACAAACAAACACAAATATAAACATTTTTTTTTCATCATTCTCATAAAAAATTGAACCAATTAACTGTCATCCATCCAAACTTATGACTAACCAATAGAGATTAATTAATTAATTAATCTATATCTGGTTCATCTCAGTTCCACACATATTCAATCATAAAACTATCAGAAGTCAAACCCACTCTGTCAGATTTTTTTGCATTCATCTGCTCATCAGTGATAAATCAATTTCCTTAAAATGTGTAAACACAATTATTTATATGTTTGTATACAAAGTACTTAACACATCTTTGTATGCAATTTTCCTTAACATAAATATTTTTGTATTCAGCCTTGAACCAAAGAATGACTAACAAAAGTGACATGAAAAGATAACCCTAATCTCCATATTGGTCTGGAGATATGAATTAACCATATAATAATTTTACTGATTCCTGTTTTTCTGCCCTACTCAAAGCAAATAGATGTAAACTATTTCAGACTTGGTATTAAGAACCCAGTTCTTTCCAAAGTGGCCTAATTTGGTTTGGGATTTGGAAAATCAGATGAATTGCCCAAACACATTCTTTTCGGGTACATAAGTAGAATATCATGATACTCAGATGCACTTTTGGAACCAGAAAAGATTTATTACTGTATGTCTGAATTAAATATATGTAAAAGGAGCAAGTATTACCTCAAGAAATATCAAGGTGAGACCCATCTTTCAGTGCCAGTGGCCTTTCCTTCCAGATAATAGCTTCTATGCATGTATTATGCATGTATTATGTATTAGTGCAGAATCCACTTTCTATAGAAAAAGCAATTTGCTTATTCCACTTCTAAAAAGGAGGGAAGGATGCAGAACTGCTTCATCATTTTGGTTCATAAGAGAAGCTCTCCACCTTTCTAATACAGATACATTCACATCAACTTAAGATGAAACACACTGGAGCCAGAAAGATGTGTACTACCATCATCAATGTTCACTTCCTAGCAGTTTTGTTTGTGTTTTGTGTGTTTGTATGTGTGCATGCCTATGTGTATAGTTTTGTTTTGTTTTTAATTGTTAGCCACCCAGAACCATGCACCTGAAATGGAAGGCCATTTAAATCTCTAATAAAATAACTAAATAAATACATTTCAGCTCAATAAGGTACACAAATGATGCTGGTGTTTTTCTGTCTCATTCTCAGATTTTTCTGGGGTGTGTTGTTGAGCTTACTTTATTGTTCCAAAACAGTACTCATAATGCTTTTTTACTTACTTGCATTGAATCACTCTGCCATCTGGTTTACTGATTCTCTTTTCTGATCTGAAAAAATATAT
>NW_015413754.1:0-1772 GCF_001527695.2 Protobothrops mucrosquamatus | reverse complement strand
ACATTGGGGTGGATTAATGTGTGAGCAAAGGCAACATGCCTACAGACGAGAAATAAATTCAGGGCCTGGCAGGCAGTGCCAGTAGCTATTCTCTATTGATTGGAGAATGATTAATGGATTTGCCTAAATAGAAACATTTTGAGGAACTTTGATACTGAAACCCAGTTTGGATATGATGCTAAGCCAAAGAGCAGTGATGGAGAATCTTTTAGAGACCAAGTGCCCAAAAACTGCTCCGCCCCGCCTGCCTCGCCCTCTGCTCTGGCCGCTCACAGGGCCACCCACCGCCTCCATGGCCCACCGCAGCAGATCGCCCAGGCGGTCCTGCAGCACCATGACAGCCACGCCCTCCACCCGAACCCCGCAGCATCATCTGCACATGACGGGGCGCGAGGGCAGAGACTTGTTCTTGCTGCCCGGCTCCCATGTCCTTGGCTGCACTGCTCTGCAGGGCTGTGCCCGGGGGCGACTGTCCTCTGGGGGAATGCTGGTGAGGAGGGGGCTCTGGGGGGAGGCCAGGCTGGGGTGACGGCACGCATGCCCACAGAGAGGGCTCTGAGTGCTGCCTCTGGCACGCGTGCCAAGGTCGCCACCACTGCCATAGAACTTGATTAGCGTGAAGATTCCTGCTTGCAGTTGAAGTGTCTCTTCCTGAATAGCAGAGCTAGAGGACCACAGTAACATAGTTTGTAAGAGAGATAGGGAAGATAGGGAAGGATAAGCTAAATGAAGCTCATCAGACCTTCAGACATTTATTTTATTATTTAAATGATTTGGCTATCCATATCCAATAGTTCTTTCCCCAGAAATGATTTTCCCATCAAGGGGTATATGTTGTCAGTTGGCTAAAGGGCTAAAGCCAGCATCTGGGGCCAAAATAACCTCTCTTTTTCCCTCTGCCCCTCTTTTTCTGCTAACACCTTTGATTGTCTTATCATCAGCCCCTGCGTCTGTCTGTCTCTTTTTGTAATGCTTTTTTGGAGGGCAGGCGGGCGGGGGTGTGTGTGTGTGTCCCGCAAATGCCATTTCCTGCCTTTGTCTTATACCTTAACAATAATGGCAACAAAATTATTTTTTAATGAATGCCTTCAGAGTGCAGCTGACATGAGAAAAGCTAGAAAGAAAAGAGACCACGGTATCATGCTGCGGCGTCTGGCTGAGTTGGGAGTGGGAGGCACGGTTATGCGGTGGTTCTCCTCCTTCCTCACCGACCGCACGCAGTCTGTATTGGCAGGGGGGCAGAGGTCGGCCCCAAGGTCCCTAACTTGTGGGGTGCCACAAGGGTCGGTCCTCTCCCCCTTACTGTTCAATATTTATGTGAAGCCACTGGGGGAGATCATCCATGGCTTTGGGGTGGATTTCCATCAGTACGCTGATGATACTCAGCTGTACATTTCCACCCCAGGCCACCCCAATGATGCCCTTGACGTGATGGCCCGGTGTCTGGGGGCCGTACGGGTCTGGATGGGGAGAAACAGACTCAGGCTCAACCCTTCCAAGACTGAGTGGCTGTGGTTGCCGGCTCCCAGGTATGGTCAGCTGACTCCATCGCTGACTATAGGGGGTGAAATTCTGGCCCCCTCGGAGAGGGTGCGCAATTTGGGGGTCCTCCTGGATCCACGGCTGACACTGGATGACCAGTTGACGGCTGTGGCCAGGGGGGCGTTTTACCGGGTACGCCTGGTGCACCAGTTGCGGCCTTTTCTGGACCGGGATGCCTTGCGCACAGTCACCCATGCTCTTGTCACCTCCCGCCTGGACTACTGTAATGC
>NW_015413753.1:0-1772 GCF_001527695.2 Protobothrops mucrosquamatus | reverse complement strand
AATCTATTATTCTATTACTTCTTATAACCTCTCATCTCACAAAAATTGACTAAGAGTGATACATAAAATCATCACTAAAAAACAGAAAAAGTCAGAACTAAAATAAAAATATAAAAGTATGAAAATATATCTTGGAATCCCTTAGTTGGTTTGTCCATGTCAAATGCAATAACCATTATATCTTCGAGACATTAGTCTTGTCATTGCATCATACAGGATTTGAAACAAACTAGTCTGCAAACCAAATTTTTAGAGAAAACGTGCATCAAAAGCTTGGTTAAATATACACAATTTAAATATTTGATTTATTTAAATATTTGCCTTAAACTGGTTTTTAAGAAAATGGTTTTTTTAATGAGAAAGCAGCAAAAAAAAAAAAAGTGAATACATGTAGACAGAAATCTAATACATAATTTAATCTTGAGATATAAATAGATATTGAAATCTTAACTCCTATTTGTATACATATGCAGAGAATCAATGCAGAGATATATTGAAATTATATACCTTATCCCAAACTCCATATACTTTTTTTTTTAAAAAATAAGCAGTGATTCCGTGCATCTGTAAGAAAATGTCATCCCATTAAATTCAAGGTGGGATGTCAGGAAAGCAGAAGAAAGAGGAACATTTACGGTACCTCCTGCAAATTATACTTCTGTTCATGCAATCTAAAATTTGAATTGCTTTGCTGATGAAAGATTATAAGATTTCAGCAAACCTTCAGAGATTTTAATGAAACTGTTCTTCCCCTTTCATGCATTCATATGTTTATGTTTATGTTTATTTAGATTTATATACCGCCCTATCTCCCTTACGGGACTATGTGTGTGTGTGTGTGTGTATATACATGCATATATACACACACACACACGTGTGTGTGCGTGTGTTAAAAAACAGTATGGTTGATAATTGTGGGTAAGAAACATTTTAAATTACATTTTAAAAAAATGTTAAAAAGCCCTAACTATAGCTAATGTAGTTATAATAATAAAGAAAAAAGAGGAAAATAATAAAGAAATAAAAAGAGGAAAAGCAATTTTAAAAAGTGAAGAAAAGAAAAACATTGCTAATAGCACAAAACAATTAAATGTTTAGTGTTTTCCTACTTTCCCTCAGTATTAAAAACTAAAGTCTCTGTGTATGCAAATCGTTATAGTTCAGTCTGCGAACAACAAATTAAATCTGGACCATGTGGAATTATCATTTGTCTGAAATGGTATAGAGTTTCCTGCCTGAGCAGGGGGTTGGACTAGATGACCTCCAAGGTCTCTTCCAACTTTTATTATTATTATTATTATTATTATTATTATTATTATTATTATTATTATTATTATTATTATTGTTGTTGTTGTTGTTGTTGTTGTTGTTGTTGTTGTTATTATTATTATTATTATTATTATTATTATTATTATTATAAGTCACCCAGCTGCCTTTCATGGATAAGGTGGGACTAGAACTCACCGTCTCCTGATGATTGGCCCAAAGTCACCCAGCTGCCTTTCATGGCTAAGGCGGGACTAGAACTCTCAGTCTCCTGGTAATTGGCCCAAAGTCACCCAGCTGCCTTTTGTGTCTAAAGCAGGACTAGAACTCACAGTCTCCTGGTGATTGGCCCAAAGTCACCCAGCTGCCTTTTGTGTCTAAGGTGGGACTAGAACTCACAGTCTCCTGGTGATTGGCCCAAAGTCACCCAGCTGCCTTTTGTGTCTAAGGTGGGACTAGAACTCACCGTCTCCTGGTGATTGGCCCAAAGTCACCCAGCTGCCTTT
>NW_015413752.1:0-1772 GCF_001527695.2 Protobothrops mucrosquamatus | reverse complement strand
TAAAATCACAGGACCAACAAGGCAGAGACCAACAGACTAATGCACAAAAATCTCGTGGGTTCTGCGAAATGTCTTGAGAAACTTTCCTTTGGAGCTCTAGCTGCAACGGATATAAATGTTGTCATTCCATCAGCCAGATCCTTGTTTGTGCAAAAGAGATGTTGATGGATTGCTTTAACTGGGGATGTACAACGGTCCAAGTTGGGCCTGAATGAGAAAAGTGAGAACTCTCTATTTCTTGCTGTAGAAATTCTCCTCTAGAAAAAGAACAGGCAAAGTCTGGGAGGGTGGAGTCAAGAGAGGACTCAGCCTAGAATCGTTACATGTCCACAAACACTGCAAGTCCAGTCCCCCTTGGATTCCATTGCCCCTTATCTGGCACCAATTTACACAGACTGTTTTGTTTCAGAATTGAAAAAGGCACTCGGCAAGGTGGCATCCTGTCACCTACAGTATTCAACACTTGCACAGAAACAGTTATGAGAAATGCACATTTGGACGAATTGGGGTTAAAATCGGTGGTAGGAATATCAACAACCTCAGATATGCAGATAATACAATATTACTCAAGAAAAGCAAGGAGGATCTGGAGTGGCTAATCCTGAGAGTCAAAGATGACAGTGAAATATTTGGACTGCACTGTAACATCAAGAAAACAAAGATTATGACCACAGCAGAAAACACACAGGTCACGATGTAAAAAAAGATGTTGAGACTCTAGAAAGAGCACAGAGAAGAGCAACAAAGATGATTAGGGGACTGGAGGCTAAAACATTTAAGGAACGGTTGCTGGAATTGGTTATGTCTAGTTTAACGAAGAGAAGGACAAGGGGGGACAGGATAGCCGTGTTCCAATATCTCAGGGGCTGCCCCAAAGAAGAGGCAGTCAAGCTATTCTCCAAAGCGCCTGAAGGCAGAGAAGAAGCAACGGATGGAAACTCATCAAGGAGAGAAGCAACCTGGAACTAAGGAGAAACTTCCTGACAGTCAGAACAATTAACCAGTGGAACAACCTGCCTCCAGAAGCTGTGAATGCTCCAACATTAGAAGTTTTTAAGAAGAGACTGGACAGCCATTTGTCTGAAATAGTATAGGGTTTCCTGCTTGAGCAGGGGGCTGAACTAGATGACCTCCAAGGTCCCTTCCAATTTTTATTTTTATTATTATTATTATTATTATTATTATTATTATTATTATTATTATTATTATTATTATTATTATTATTACTATCATTATGCAGATCGACAATGAGACCAGCAAAACAGTAAAGGAATTCATCTTTCTGGGCTCTAAAATCAGCCAAAGTGGTGACTGCAGTCCTGAGATCAGAAGGTGTATAGCACTTGGAAGAACGATAATGTCTGGCATTAATAACATCTGGAAAAATAAAGATATCAGCCTCTCAACCAAATGCAGATTAGTTAACATAATATTTTTTTCTAATTGCTACTTATGGCTGCGAAATCTGGACTCTGAAAAAGACAGATAGGAGAAGGGTAGACGGTTCTCAGCTGTAGTGCTGGGGGCGACTGTTACGCAGCTCATGGACTGCAAAAATCACAAAGAAATCCTTATTTATTATTTATTTATTAATTTGATTTATATACCGCCCTTCTCCCGAAGGACTCAGGGCGGTGCACAGCATATTAAAAACAAGTAACAATAAAATACCAAAATAAAATTAATAAATACCAAAATAAAAACCCCTCTAAGACCAAATTAAAAGCCAAATATTAGTAGCTGTGTCGTAATTAAAATTATATTAAAATCAT
>NW_015413751.1:0-1772 GCF_001527695.2 Protobothrops mucrosquamatus | reverse complement strand
CCCTGGGAGTCGCCAGCCGGCACTGTCTGGCTGACGGCACCCTGAGGAGACCCACTCTGTGGGAGCGTACCGGCCGATGGGAGGTAATCTGCGGCAGAAGGCGGTCTCGGAGATATCCAGGTCCGATGCCATGGAGCGCTTTGAAGGTGATAACCAACACCTTGAAGCGCACCCGGAAAGCCACCGGCAGCCAGTGCAGTTCGCGCAGCAACGGTGTTACATGGGAGCATGTATATATATTTCTCAAAAGAGCTTCTCATTACATTGTGTGTCTAAAATATAATTTCAGCCTGCTCATTTGTGCTTCAAGTAACAACTTGGATTGATCGGTGATCTATTTGTTTGTCTTCCCTGCTATCCATAGTATTCCCAGGAGTCTTCAAGTTTGAAAGTGTACTCTTTCTGTGATTTTCAAAATCTAGCATTCAATTCCATAGTGTGTTACAGGGAAAACAATTGCCTGCATAATTCTGAACTTTGTAGGTATTGACATGTCAAGAAATATTTTTTCAAGGCCTTCAATATTACATTACCAAATGCTAATCTCCGGTATATTTCTTGATTGCTGATTTCTTTACTGTTAATAGTTGATCCCAAAATACAGATACTATCTTTGCTATCTTCCTTGTCAATTCTAAGGCTGATTGCTGTCCCTGTTATCATTATTTTTGGTTTCATATTTAATCTCAGTTCCATTTTTTCACTTTGCTCCTTGATATGTTGTTAATAGAGTTTACAGATCATTTGATTTTTCAGCTATAATTGAAGTGTCACTGTCTATAGTATAAATTACTAATGTTTCTTCCTCTAGTTTTGAAATCATGCTGATCTTTTTCCAATCTAATAAGCAATAAGGAGAACTGCAAATGTCATATTTTTGGATCATTTTTGTCAATAAATCAATAAACAAGTATAAAGTTTTTGACAATTATTTCATTGGGTACTCTTTATCTAGTTTAAGGACTTATGTGAAGAACAGGTTGTGTTTTAGGACATACTGTATTTATACAGAAATATTGAAAATTCAAAAGGGTTCACAAACATTTAAGCACCACTGTAAAGCTACAATGTGGGTAATATACAAGACCTAGGTATGTTGTTACATATATCAGTATGTATTCCGGAATGACAATTTTTTCTAACATGCTTAGGAATATACTTGATAAATATTTATGCTAATTATTAACTTTTGCCTCGTTATATGTTTTCAGGTTAAAGAACTGAATCACTACTTGGAAGCTGAGAAATCCTGTAGGACAGATCTAGAAATGTACGTGGCCGTTTTGAATACTCAAAAGTCAGTTCTGCAAGAAGACGCAGAAAAATTACGGAAAGAACTTCATGAAGGTATGGATTTTTCTCTGGGCTAAAAGTATGAAAATAATTTAATATAGATTTAGAACATGCAATACATGCTTAAGCTAAGCTGTGTGTAATGCTCTTCTAAATACAGTGTAATGTCATCTCATATTGGAAAAATAACTCTTAGAGCCCACAATCCAAGGAAGGCAGGAAGGTTCATCCAATCTTTGATTTACAATTAGTATGTATATAAAGTTAAAATTTTATTTTTTTTAAATATGTGATGCATTTTAAGGGAACTATTTATTTTGTAATTTGTGGAGTTTTCTCTTTTTTGACTTTCGTTTTCCTCTATTTGACATCTGAACAAATGGTTTTCTGCAGAATGAAATTATAAAGAATATGAACTCAATAAAGAGCTATAAAGAAGCAATGTTGTTGAAATAGGGTAAGCTTACGTGAGCAATATC
>NW_015413750.1:0-1772 GCF_001527695.2 Protobothrops mucrosquamatus | reverse complement strand
ATAAGATATAGGCGGATGCTGGCTTGCTGCTGGGGGCGGAGGGAAGGGGTGTGGCACCTCGATATACAGCACTGGGAGCAAGCCACTCCCAGTGCTAACTTTGTTTTGGCTGGGGAATAAACCACCCGGCTAGCACCACGTTCCTGCGTTCCTGTCGTTTTTCGCGCCTCGGGACGCCGACGGACGGAGGGTGTCACCATCATTGAAGACTGGGACTAAGTTGTCTTTTGCCCTTTAATGGATTAAGCGTGTTAATTTTAATATGGAAGTCAAAATATCACTTGCTGCTATTCACATGCCTGCTCAAAGTCCCTGATTTTTTTTCTCCCCTCTATCACCACCGGAACTGCCACTTCCATATCCCCAAATGCTTAAGTCTACTGGTGAGCAAGGATAGCAACCTTCTGTCAGGTCACACTCTATTTATATTTACCATGGCGCTTCACATTTCCAGCAGCCTCTTCTTAATCTTGCTTTTCTAAAAGAGGATTATGAACTTTTCTTCATGTACTGACAGTACTCTAGTTGGTAATTAAATTATATTCCTATATTTAATATCCACTTGTAGCGGTACCTCCCTTTACAATTCCTGCAGTCCTGTTTGTAAAGCAACATGCTTATTCAGCTTTATAAACTGTCTAATGGAGCTCAACAAGAGAGGGGACTAAAGGAACTTAATTCTTGCAAAGCACTTTCATTGAACACCTTCTGATCCTACTGATTTAAATGAGAAAATCGAAAACCGCTTAAAAGTGTAATTGGTGCCTAGCATGTAGTGTTTCTCTATGGGCTTGATGCCTCTGCAAAGAGAAATAGAGGGTAACAATTTGTCCTTCACTAGGATGCCAATCCCTAGGAAATTTCACAAGGTAGGAGATATTTCAATTATGATGGGTCTTTGGTGCTCTCCGAGCTTGGTTGTTTTGATTGCAGGTGTTTTATTACCCAAACTAGGTAACACCATCAGTGCTAGTCAATTATATTATATATCACTTATTTGGGGGGAAAGGTTCAAGAGGAAGAGAACTCAATTTATCAGGGGGTAATTGCTGGATTCTGTCCTTTCCTACCTAAATTTGCCTTTTCAAACGAGAACAGATACATTTTCCCTGAATTATTTATCAGATTGGGCTAGAATCCCAAGCAAATTTTTAAAAAAATCTTGATTTCATGTTGCTCTTACTAACCATATGAGTAACAAGCAACAATAAAGGATAAAACCGAGGGTCTCCAAATCCCGATGTAAATCAGTCACCAGAGCAATATTGATTGATCAAATTTCTCCTCTCCCTCCCCTGCAGCCTTCATAAATCTACTTGGTGGGGGATGGAGGAGCTACAGGAGTAGATATTAGCAGCAGGTGCAGGGACAAGGGGAGAGATGAGAGGAAGGGAAATTCCTGTTCCACAAGCAGACGCCCATTTGCATATATCAAAACACGACCAAATAAATTATCATTTTTCCGTAATATCGTGATAGCTAACTTCATCAACCAACAGAACAAGTAAAGCAATTCATTTAAGAAAAATTACAGTAATCACTAATGCCAATGTTCGGATATAAAGGGAAAACACATCGCCTTAGCAGCTGAATTTCTTATCAATGCTGCTTTTCATTTGTATATCACGATGACAATATATTACAACACTGCAATGAATTCATACTTTTTGAACAAAAGTATTAATACTGTTATGATGTACATGATCTATTATTGATATATATTGGGATCTCCTCCTGTATTGACTTCCATTTTCAATTTTGATACAAAATAT
>NW_015413749.1:0-1772 GCF_001527695.2 Protobothrops mucrosquamatus | reverse complement strand
GTGAATTTTAAATAGGGATAATTTTTAATGATTTTAATAATGTCACAGCTACAAATATTTGGTTTTAATTGGCTTTTATAGGGGAAATGTTGTGTGTGTTGTTTGTATTGTGTTATTTTAATATGCTGTGAGCCGCCCTGAGTCCCGTGGGGAGAAGGGCGGCATATAAATTATGAAAAATAAAAATAAATAAAATAAAATAAATAAATTTGGAGTTGACAGTTGTATAGAAATACTGAAATTACGCCTTTAGGGATAGATCAGAAGCAGGCGATTTTTTGAGTCTCATTTGAAATTTACACAGTGGCTGATATGGAAGACTGCTTGTTCTCAAAACAGCTGATGTGATGAAAATGGCAAGTCACAAATCACCTCTTTATTATAAGATGAACTAGTGCCCAAGCACACTCCCATCCCAGTATACAACCGTCATGAAACTCAAGGGTATTCCTGTAAATAAATAGGATAATACAGATTTATCCTTTTTATTGCTAACTTTCAATTTTTCCTTGACTTCCAATGATAGTGAGGAGTATAAAAAATACATAAACCATCATTCCTGACTTGTTTTGATAATTACCTTCTCATCCACTGTCTAACCTGATATTTTAGGTAGTTTCGGTAAGGTCTTCCATCTTGTTATGTTTCAAGATGAAGGATGAAGGGAAAACAGAATATACTTATTTTTGGATTGATCTGAATTTGGCAGCAACTAAAAACGCTTCCCTGAACTCAATTAGTAGCTGATTCCCTTCGTTTACTGGGATGAACAAAGGATGAGAAAAACTAGTATAATGGTTTTGGTGTTTTAAAGGGAAGCTGTGATTTTGAAGATTTGGATGTCGGGATCAACATTTATTGACCTTGAAAAAAATTAAAGCATCCTATAATATCTTGTGAGCAATGGTTACTAGTTTTTTTTTAAAATCCAAGTATTTGATGGATGTATATTTTTAGCAAGTGACCAAAGGTTAGCTTAGCAGAATCTCTTGCATTTTTCTCACTCTCTAACTAGCAATTAAATATGTGAAAGGGAAACAGAGGACGTGAAGATTGGTCCCTTGAACAATGCTGTGATGTATGGAATAACAGTGAAATGTTAAGACTGCTTCAGAATTAAAAGTGAAATTGGAGCTAAAAAACATTATCATTTCAGTAGATTTCACGGCCTAATTAGACACTTGAATGGAGCACATTATGCTTAATGGCTTTCAGACAGAAATATGTTACATGAAGTTCATCATCTTCTCTCCATATAAACTTTAACCATTGAACCAGAATGGGTGGGCAGAAATGCTGAATATTATATCAAGAAACATGTTTTTCTAATCCTAAATGCTATTGGAATAGATTAATGGCTGAGACATCTTTAGGCCCTTAATGTACACAGTCTCTGTTCAGCATAATTGTTGACAGTTGAACAATATCTCCACCTATTGGATATTGAAGAAAATATCCAGTACGTTTCAGTTTTCAATAGTCCAGTGCATTTTGGATGAAAGTGTCAGACACTTATAATGATGGATGGTGCCATATACACTCTTCTCACAAGGCCAGACCATAAACATTCGGTGGGTCATGTTTATTTGAGTTTCAACATGAGGAAAGATGTGCCTGACAACCAAGGTGTGTTCATTATTTCCAAAAATTGATGACTAGGGAGCAACAGTTAAAATAGAAAAGGGGTGACTAAATGGTTCAAAATAGGGAAAGGAGTGCATTGTATTAAATAAACAATGTGACAGTGAACGTCTAATTTATATGCAGCAGAA
>NW_015413748.1:0-1772 GCF_001527695.2 Protobothrops mucrosquamatus | reverse complement strand
CTGCTGCATAGGAAGTCTGTTGGGATTATCTGAGACAGAACTCTGATTGGGATCTTTATTTTTTCCCTCTTATACTGTGGCGATCTAAATAAGAGGGGGAAAAATAATCATGTTCTGGGTTGCTGGCGGTTAAGAAAAGAGTGGACAGCCATTTGTCCGAAATGGTATAGGGTGTCCTGCCTGAGCAGGAGGTTGGACTAGATGACCTCTGAGGTCCCTTCCAACTTTATCATTATTATTATTATTATTATTATTATTATTATTATTATTATTATTTATTTATTTATTTATTTATTTATTTATTTATTTATTTATTTATTTATTTATTTATTTATTTATTTATTTATTTCCTCTCCTGCAACCGATTCTGCCTTTCACCCCAAAAGCCAGTCCGCAACTTACAACAGTCCGTTATCAATCGTGGTTAATAAACAGAGTTGTGTTTGAATATTAATTTTACGAATCAGAGAAAACAACTCTGTTCCCCAAACATCTGAAAAGGAATCCCACAACTTCGTCCTCATTAAAAAACAGTTCTACAAAATGTAAAAACGGCTGGTTCCCAGGGATTAAAAGTACTGTACGATAAAATAATAGGGGTTTTTAAAATTGCTATAACAAGATGTTCCCCATCTTTTTGCAACTTTTAAGATATGTGGACTTCACAAAATACCGCAAAAGGGACCCAGCCTCGGTAGACTTTTTTTTCTTCACTTTTAAGGAAAGACATTAGAATGTATCTTTCTATGATAAAATAAAAAAACAACCCAAATCTGTTTCCAGGATTACTCAGGATAGATTTTGTGGTGTTTGTTTGCTTGTTTGATTATTTGCTATCAAGTTCTTAACTCTTAATGTCCACATGGATAGATTTTTCTCCAGAACAATTTACTGATAAATCCTCCACTTACAACAGTACATTTAGCAATCGTTCAAAATTTTTGCGGATTTCCTGGCTGTGACCAATAAAGCAAACAAACTATATCTCTAACCTAGACATATGTTTATAATAGTTGCTGGAATTGGGTATGTCTAGTTTAATGAAGAGAAGGACGAGGGGGGACAGGATAGCAGTCTTCCAGTATCTCAGGGGCTGCCCCAAAGAAGAGGGAGTCAAGCTATTCTCCAAAGCGCCTGAAGGCAGGACAAGAAGCCACGGATGGAAACTAATCAAGGAGAGATGCAACCTGGAACTAAGGAGAAACTTCCTGACAGGGAGAACAATTAACCAGTGGAACAACCTGCCTCCAGAAGCGGTGAATCCTCCAACACTGGAAGTTTTTAAGAAGAGACTGGGCAGCCATTTGTCTGAAATGGTGTAGGGTTTCCTGCCTGAGCAGGGGGCTGGACTAGAACAGGGCTTTTCAACCAGTGGTACGGGTACCACCTGTGGAACATGGGCACCTGGCAGGTGGTACGCAACCATCCTAGAAAAGTGGTAGTGGGGGGGGGGAATGAGCTGAACCGGTGGCAGCACCGCACAAGCCTGAGCGAGAGACGGCTGGAGCTGCAGGGCTGTCAGGGCTCAGCGGAAGCGCCAGGATCAGCGCCAGGCTCCAGCTGGAGCTCGGCGCTGATCCTGGTGCTTCTGCTGAGTCCAGAACAAGCGCCAATCAGCTGGAATGTTGCAGCCTCTCCAGGGTCTTGTGATTTACATTCAGATGCTTGGCAACTGATTCATATTTATGACGGTCACAGAGTCCCAGGGTCATGTGAAGTGACCAAAACCTGCTGCAACCACCCAGCAGACGGGGGGGGGGGGGAAAAAAAAC
>NW_015413747.1:0-1772 GCF_001527695.2 Protobothrops mucrosquamatus | reverse complement strand
AAAATAAATTATCCGAGTGTCTTTGGATACTCTGCGGTGTTCCATCTAAACAAGCAAACAAACAAACAAACAAATCCCTCATCGTAAAAACTTTTCTGTAGATCAGCATCGTATATACCCACAGAGATGGTGGTAACTTCCTCTTTCTCTCTCTCTCTCTCTCTCTCTCTCTCTCTCTCTCTCTCTCTCTCTCTCTCTCCTATCTATCTATCTATCTATCTATCTATCTATCTATCTATCTATCTATCTATCTATCTATCTATCTATCTATACTGCGTCCAGTTTTGGTCACCACAGTACAAAAAAGATGAGACTTTGAAAAAAAAAGTGCAGAGAAGAGCAACTAGGATGATTAAAGGCCTGGAGACTAAAACATAGGAAGAACAGTTGCAGGATTTGGGTGTGGCTAGTTTAGAGAAAAGAAGGACTAGGGGTGACATGATAGCAGTGTTCCAGCATTTGAGGGGCTGCCCACAAAGAAGAGGGAGTCAAGCTATTCTCCAAAGCACCAGAAAGCAGGACAAGGAGCAATGATGGAAACTAATCAGGGAGAGAAACAACCTGGAATTAAGGAGAAACTTCCTAACAGTAAGTACAATTAACCTGTGGAACAGCTTGCCACTAGGAGTTGTGGTTGCTCCAACACCGGAAGCTTTTAAGAAGAGACATTGTCTAAAATGCTATAGGGCAGGGGTGTCAAACTGACGGCCCGAGGGCCGGACGCGTCACGTGGAAGCCACGCCCACCCCATTGCCGGCAATGGCAAAACTGGCCCGATACATTGCGCGATGTCACGTTACGTCGCGAGTTTGACATGCCTGCTATCGGGTCTCCTGCTTGAGTAGGGGGCTGGTCTAGAAGACCTCCAAGGTCTTCTGGCTCCTATTCTATTCTGTTCTGTCCTGGTTCATTCTATTCTATTCTATTCTATTCTATTCTATTCTATTCTATTCTATTCTATATTCTATTCTATATTCTGTTCTATATTCTATTCTATATTCTATTCTAGTGTCTATTCTATATTCTATTCTATTCTATATTCTATTGTATATTCTATTCTATTCTAGTGTCTATTCTATTCTATATTCTATTCCTTATTCTATTCCTTATTCTATTCTATTCTATTCTATTCTATTCTATATTCTATTCTATTCTAGTGTCTATTCTATATTCTATTCTATATTCTATTCTATTCTATATTCTATTGTATATTCTATTCTATTCTATTCTATATTCTATTCTATATTCTATTCTATTCTATTCTATTCTATATTCTATTGTATATTCTATTCTATTCTAGTGTCTATTCTATTCTATATTCTATTCTATATTCTATTCCTTATTCTGTTCTGTTCTATTCTATTCTATTCTAGTGTCTATTCTATTCTATATTCTATTCTATTCTAGTGTCTATTCTATTCTAGTGTCTATTCTATATTCTATTCCTTATTCTATTCTATTCTTTTCTATTCTAGTGTCTATTCTATTCTATATTCTATTCCTTATTCTATTCTATTCTTTTCTATTCTAGTGTCTATTCTATTCTATATTCTATTCTATTCTAGTGTCTATTCTATATTCTATTCTATATTCTATTCTATTCTATATTCTATTGTATATTCTATTCTATTCTATTCTATTCTATTCTATATTCTATTCTATATTCTATTCTATTCTATTCTATATTCTATTGTATATTCTATTCTATTCTAGTGTCTATTCTATTCTATATTCTATTCTATATTCTATTCCTTATTCTGTTCTGTTCTATT
>NW_015413746.1:0-1772 GCF_001527695.2 Protobothrops mucrosquamatus | reverse complement strand
CCCTGGCCACAGCCGTCAACTGGTCTTCCAGTGTCAGCCGTGGATCCAGGAGGACACCCAGATTGCGTACCCTCTCTGAGGGAGCCAAAGTTTCGCCCCCTATAGTCAGCGATGGGGTCAGCTGACTATACCTGGGAGCCGGCAACCACAGCCACTCAGTCTTGGAAGGGTTGAGCCTGAGTCTGTTTCTCCCCATCCATTGACTCTAAGTTAAACACAATTCAGAAAGAAAAGCATTTTCTCTTAAGCGTGTTAATATTCTGAATTACACCAATGTTGTTGGACTAAAACCCTCATATGGATAGTCCTCAACTTATGATTATTCATTTAACAACCATTCATAGTTTTTACAGTGCTGAAAAATGTGACTTACAAGCAGTCCTTGCCCTTACAACCATCACAGCAATCCATGTTCAAAATTCAGGCATTTGGCATCTGACAGGAGCTAAAATTTCATATATACAGCCTCTCTATTCAAAGACTAAGATCTGCAGTCATAAGAATGAAATGTGCTTCCAACTTTAATTCAGGAAAAATGTTTTACAGTCTTTGGATCTGGGGAAAAATTGCCATATAGCTGTCTGATGGCAGGAGGTGAGTACTGGCTTCCATTTTAGAAGAACATGGGTGGGACCTATAATATTTGAAGGTTGAAGAGTTGGCACATTAACATAAGCAGAAATTATTTTAGATTTTTAAACTTTTTAAAATAGCATTAAATGTATATCTTATGGTATAGCTTTGCTGGCTTCTTACCTCGAAATGGTAAGAGCTCTGAAGACTACCCAGAAAGAGAGAACACACTTGATGCTCAGAGTATTAAGATGTTCATCCCTGGTTCCTTTCTTCCGAGATGAATTTGAACTATTGACGGTTGGATTTGAGACACCGCAGGAGGCTGTGAAAGTTATTGGAGGAAAACTAGACATAACTAACCAAGAAGAGAGAGAAATGTTCATCTAGAGCTTATCTCAGGAATAGCAACTCAGTCTAGCCACAAAAAGCCCAGAGATCTAAAATGTTCAAGGAAATTTAATGAACTTGCTAATAAAGGAGGGGTGGAGGTTCCTATAGCAATTTCCAAGACTCAGCTCTTGCTCCCCAGTTCTTGCATTATTGACGGCTGTGTGGTTCTTGTTTTCTTGATTGCGCCCTGAGGCTGAGGCTCTGGGCTTGACAGGGAGAAATGATAGTTCTGCTAAAGCCAGGACTATTTTTGCATATCTAGTATATGCCGGAAAGTACACTGGCAAATGTCCAAGGATCTCTACCAAATTTCTCAAGTGAGGGGGAAATACCCAGCCTAATTGCCAGATGGTAACAAGCCAATCTCAGCAGTTCCAGAGCTTTTTCTGGTTTGGAGAGAAATCACGTTGTTGGTGTGAGAGCTTTTAAGCACATGCCCAGACCCCTTGACTTGGTTGCCAGAAGTGGCATTTGCAAATAAGGAGGAGGTGCCTACGAGGAAACTGCTGTACCAATAGTGTACTCAATCCAATCAGCAGTTCATCATTCCCTCCCTTCCCTTTCCTCTCATACAGGAAGACTCCTGGGGTGATGGAGGGGGGGGGGGAATCTTCATTTTTAAAAAGCCAATTTTCCATTAGGGCTGCAAACAAGCCCTTGCTTCACCGCAGCCACAGCCCCCAGCTCCTGCGGCATCTTTTCTTCTGTTGGTGAAACAGAGAGGAGATCCTTTTCTGAGGGTTGGCCCCACTGAGGTTAGTGGGGGGCTACTTCTGGGGAGGTGGGCAGGACTGTCGTAGAAGAAT
>NW_015413745.1:0-1772 GCF_001527695.2 Protobothrops mucrosquamatus | reverse complement strand
TGTTCCAGCTCGCGGGACTGGCCTAAGGGATTTTAAAGGGGTTTTAATTACTTTTAAATTTGACGTATCTAAATATTTCTTTTTAATCAATTTTTAATTAGATGTATATGTTAGTATTTTAATCATTGTCAGCCGCCCTGAGTCCGCAAGGAGAAGGGCGGGATATAAATGCAATTAAATAAATAAAATAAAATAAATAAATGACTACTGCCCTCTTTGTAGATTGCATTGTGGTCTGTTTACAGTTTCTCTTTAAATAATTTGTTGGCCAGTGGAGGAATAGAGTGCTGTACGAATAGATCTTTTTTTCAGTTATCCACCACAATTCTTCTTAATCTTTTAGGTTCCTTTTTCAAATCTATGAATGACAATATTAAAAATGCTTCTAAAAATGCAGAAACATTCAATCAATACCTTTAAAGTGCTGCCCTCCCTTTATTTTTCATTTTCATGGAAGAAGAGAAGCTATGTCAAAAAATTCTGGAAAGACATCAAAACTAAGAACTGACATTTTACAGAAAAATCTGTAGAGTTACTCATCTGGAACACCTGCATATCAGCACTAGGGAGAAATCAGTAATCTTGCACTATGATTGATATTGGCTTTGACAAGAGAGATACTTCCTTTAGGATCTTGCCCTGCCATTCTTTTTCTTGAGATAGGAAAATATTTTCAGGAAGACATTACCAGTTTATAATTTGAAATCAGTATTTTGCACTCCTGCCTTTATTCATTTTATATTTCTCTCTGTACTTCCTTTGTGTATGTATGCATCTGTCTGTCTGTCTGTCTGTCTGTCTGTCTGTCTGTCTGTCTGTCTGTCTGTCTGTCTGTCTGTCTGTCTGTCTGTCTGTCTGTCTGTCTGTCTGTCTGTCTATCTATCTATCTATCTATCTACTTTCCCTGTGTGTAGACATACACATTTTTTAATCTATAGATATAATATGTATTTATATCTATGTATGTTTGTGTGTGTTGAGCAAACCACTGGATGAAAATAATAATAATAATAATAATAATAATAATAATAATAATAATAATAATAATAATAATAATAATAATAATAATAATAATAATAATAAAAATAAAAATAATAATAAAAATAATAATAATAAAAAAGTTGGAAGAGACCTTGGAGATCATCGAGTCCAACCCCCTGCTCAGGCAGGAAACCCTACACCATTTTGGACAGATGGATGTCCAGTCTCTTCTTAAAAACTTCCAGTGTTGGAGCATTCACCGCTTCTGGAGGCAGGTTGTTCCATTGGTTAATTGTTCTAACTGTCAGGAAGTTTATCCTTAATTCTAGGTTGCTTCTCTCCTTGATTAGTTTCCACCCGTTGCTTCTTGTCCTGCCCTCAGGCGCTTTGGAGAATAGCTTGACTCCCTCTTCTTTGTGGCAGCCCCTGAGATATTGGAACACTGCTATCATGTCTCCCCTCGTCCTTCTTTTCGTTAAACTAGACATACCCAATAATAACCATTTGTTTCATAAATATTCCCTTACCTAAACAGGGAAACCATAGGTGGGCAAAAAAAGCAGTGAGAGTGGAAGTAATTTCTGACTTCGTGCTAGCTTCCCATTGAGTTTCCTTGTAGGAATCTGTCAAGGAGCACTGGAAATCCTTCCTTCCTTCCTCCCTTCCTCCCTCCCTCCTCCCTTCCCATGTCATGGGTCCCGAATTTTGGATGCATTCTATACAGTAGCCCATGTGAGTTAATTTGATTAAAAAAATGTTGCTCTAAGATGCACTTTTTCATCCAATTAAAG
>NW_015413744.1:0-1772 GCF_001527695.2 Protobothrops mucrosquamatus | reverse complement strand
CCTCAGTTCCCAATAGAATTTGGGCAGTGAACAATAAAACATCAATAATATAATTAAAACATACAATTAATACAATAAAATTCCTAATAAAAACATAGAAAAAAACTTTAAAATGATTAAGAGTCTTGAAGAATACTAATATGATACATATGACCTTAAAATGACATTAATTTAAGTTTAAAATTGTTCCTGGGCAATTGAGAGAATCTTTTAGATCA
The DNA here is from genome assembly GCF_001527695.2 of Protobothrops mucrosquamatus. Taxonomy (NCBI): domain Eukaryota; kingdom Metazoa; phylum Chordata; class Lepidosauria; order Squamata; family Viperidae; genus Protobothrops; species Protobothrops mucrosquamatus. The sequence continues at coordinate 1,554 of NW_015413744.1, read as the reverse complement.
TATATTTGTAAATTTAATTCTGTTGGAAGTATAAAATGACGGAGGGAGCAGATGCATAAAATTTAAGTTTGCCTCTCTGTGCCCCATTTTGGCTAAATATCCATAAAATATTTAGTGTGACTTTTGGGAAGATAATGCAGTTTAAACATATGAATGTGATTCAGACCTATATATCCCAAATTTGAAATCTATTATTATACACATAGATCCACTGAGCGTTTGCTATGAAGAAGTGAGAAGATTTACAGTCGTGGATTAATTATATGTGTTCACCTTTTGCTTCTGAATTGATTCTCTTGATGTAATGGAAAGATCGATCAATATTCTTCCCTGTCATCAAGCTTAATGCTATTTAAAAACTGAGCTGTTTTCTGTATGGATAATGGTATATTTTTTCTCTCTAATCTTTTCCCTTTGGTTTTCTCATAGTCTTATTGTTTGATGTTGTTGCATTTTCCTATATAGTAAAACAAATTATTGCCACACTCCCGGGCTTGGATCTCGTTCCTATGTATCACTTATATGTTGTTGACTAAAGCAGTCCATAAATTCGTAAATAAATAATAAAAGACAAATATAACTGCTTTGTTTTGTGGTGACTGTTGCATTTTACCTGGCTTTGATTAAATGGTCTCACAAAGAAATTTTCTCATTAAAAATAACAAAAACAAAAATTGTACCAACTCTATTATATAACATTTCTTTTAAATGCATTAAATGACTTACAACACACCAGTTGCAGATCAATTAATACCCTTTGTTTCTTTCACCTTTAAAAGTTTTCAAAGAAAAGTTGATAGACCACACTAAAGGTTTGCTCCAGTGGCCTTTTAAGGGATGAATTAGCAACTGGCAGCAATTTGGGCATCTCTGTGCCAGGAGTTTTTTTTTACCAGGCTGTGGTGCTTTTGAGTAAATAGTGATGGTTAAAATTGGGCTCCAGGAAGAAAAAAAAAAGATCTTCTTGTTTCATTCTATTTAACAAACTGATGATTATTGCCAAGAGGTCTGGGATATAGTAAATATATGGCTTCATACAGGACATGTTTATTTAGTTCAATTAAGTGCCTCTAAAAATATAGCAATTAAATTCAAATTAGTTCAAAGTTGCCTTTTATCATCATGCCAGTGCCTAAATGTACTGAAAGGAGAACCAGATTACAGCTTTATCACAGAAGAACAAAATGTGTCACAGAGATAGGCTCTTCTTCTGAGGGTGCACCTTTTCTCAAAGCAAAAGGAAAGTCATAAGTTGGATAAGAAGCACAGATATCTGATGTGGTTATGCAATCCCTTTTTTTTCCCAAAAGGATTATTTCTCTCCCCCCTCCACCCCAACTGTAATCCATGCATTGCACTTTTGACTTATCTCTTATCTCTTCCTACACACATGGTTCTAACCAATGCATATAAAAGAAATTCATTATTAGAACATCTACCTTTTGAGACTGGCAAATACGATTGTTAAGGAACCGAACAGAGGGCAGTCATTGCAGAGATTGCTTTAAGACCCCTTGAAGCTTCACTAATAAAAATTAACCATTTGTATCAGCT
>NW_015413743.1:0-1772 GCF_001527695.2 Protobothrops mucrosquamatus | reverse complement strand
TTTAACTCCCCTTGTAATTCCTTGTATTGCATGTTCCGGAATAGCCCAAATTGGAATTTTAACATTTAATTTATAATAATACTTTTTCCAAACTCTCAAAAGTGCACTTCTTATAATATGAGACTTAAAAACTTGATCAACCTTCTTATCAAAAAATAAATAAGCATGCCATCCATAAAATAAATCCCAACCTTCAAGAGTCAATATGTCTCTATTAGTTAAATTAATCCAATCACCAATCCAAGTTCAAACCACCGCATCATAATATAATTTTAAATTTGGGGCTTTAAGTCCCCCTCTTTCCCGTGCATCTTGCATAATTTTAAATTTAACCCTCGGCTTTTTCCCCTGCCAGATAAATCTATTAATACCTCTTTGCCATTCATCCAAATTTGAGTCCTTTTTTAAAATAGGTATCATTTGAAACAAAAAGAGGAATTTAGGAAGAATATTCATTTTAACCACTGAAATTCTCCCTAGCAAAGATAATTGTAACTTTTTCCACTCCTCTAAATCCTTTTGAATTTTTACCCATAACTTATCATAATTATTTTTATACAGTTTGACATTAGAGGCTGTAATATAAACACCCAAATATTTCACTTTTTTCACTATTTCAAAACCAGTTGAGTTACTTAAAGTCTCTTTATCTTTCGTTGACATATTTTTAACTAATATTTTAGTCTTATTATTATTTACTTTAAATCCAGAAACTTTCCCATACTGAGTCAAAATCTGTGTCAGATTTCTTGCTGAGTCAATCGGTTGAGATAGAGTAAAACCAGATCATCAGCAAACGCTCTAAGCTTATAGTCATTCTTGTCCAAAGTTATTCCTTTTATAACCGATGATTCTCAAACCTTGATTAATAAAATCTCCAAAGTCAAAACAAATAATAGAGGTGATAGTGGACATCCTTGTCTCGTACCTTTTTCAATTTTAAATGAGTCTGTCAATCCTCCATTTACTACCACTTGTGCTGATTGTAATTGGTAAATAGCCTTTAACGCTGACAGAAATCTGTCCCCAAAATTCATTCTCTCTACCACTCGTAACAAAAATTGCCAGTCCAGTTTATCAAACGCCTTTTCAGCATCCAGAAATATAAAAGCCGCTGGAATTTGATTATTTTTGTCCAAATATTCAAGCAGGTTTACAATTTGTCTAACATTATTCTTCATGTATCTGCCAGGTATAAATCGAGATTGGTCCACATGTATAATCCGTTTCAATACTTGCATTAATCTATTAGCTAAAATTTTTGCAAAAATCTTATAATCCGTATTCAATAAAGATATTGGCCTATAACTTTTGGGCTGAGTCAAATCTTGATCCTCCTTCGGTATAAGTGATGTAAATGCAGACCTCCATGATGGTGGTACATCTAATCCAGACAATATACTATTAAAAAGACATCTCAAAGGTTCTAACATTTCTTCTGATAACATTTTATAATATATTGCAGTTAACCCATCTGTACCAGGAGCCTTGCCAACCTTTAATTGTTTAATTGCCTCTGTTTAACCAAACTTTCCTTGAATTTAAAAGGGTCTTTTCAAAGTATCAATCCACAACAGCAAGTGTTTAGCCAAACTTTTCTTAAATTCAAAAAAGTTCAAAATGGTCTTTACAATGTATCAATCCACAACCGGAAGAGAAGTGAAAGTTTTCCTTTGAAACAAAGAAACGGCTTGCCCGCAGCCATTTTCTTCTCAAATTAATTATAACAATTGAGAAGACTGTCTTTAAATCTTCTGAGTTAAAGTCTTTTT
>NW_015413742.1:0-1773 GCF_001527695.2 Protobothrops mucrosquamatus | reverse complement strand
AAGGTATTTGTGCTTTTAAAAAGGGGTTTGGCCTTTGAAAAAGGCTTTTGTGTTTTAAAAAGGGGGGTTGTTTTAAAAAGTTATTTGTTTTTAAAAAGGTGCTTGTGCTTTTAAAAGGGTGTTTGTGTTTTTAAAAAGGCGTTTGTTTTTAAAAAGTTTGTTTTAAAAAAGGCACTTGTGTTTTAAAAAGGCGTTTGTGCTTTTAAAAAGGGATTTGGGCTTTGAAAAAGGCTTTTGTGTTCTGAAATGGTATTTGTATTTTTTAAAAGTACTTTTGTTTTTAAAAGGTGTTTGTGTTTTTAAAAAGGCGTTGGTGTTTTTAAAAAAGGCCTTTGTTTTAAAAAGGTATTTGTTTTTAAAAAGGTGTTTGTGTTTTCAAAAAGGCATTTATGTTTTTAAAAAGGCGTTTGCGTTTTTTAAAAAAAGGTGTTTGCGTTCTTAAAAAGGCACTGGTGTTTTTAAAAAGGTATTTGTGTTTTTTTAAAAATATTTGTGCTTTAGAAAGCTTCTGGTGCAGGCCAGGTGTTAAGTGAGGGGACCACCCCCAATTTTGTTTTTTTGCCAAGGTTGTCACTGCAGTTGTTAAGAGAATCAGGAGGTCGTTAAGCAAATCCAGCCTCCCTCACTGAGTCTGCTTGTCGGGGAAGGTCGTAAATGGCGATCTCATGACCCTGGGACGCCGCCACCGTCATAAATGCATGCCAGTTGCCAAGTCCCCAAGTTTCTTTCAGTGCTGTTGTCACTTCAAATGGTTGTAAACTGAGGACTAGCTGCACGCCCTCTCCAAAAGAGGCAGGAATCTCACAGGTCCCTGGGTGTCCCATCTCCTGCCCTTTTGCATTTCTGCAAGGAACGGGACACCCGAGCTGAAATTCTCCCCTGGCTGCCTCCTTTTCTCTTCGGCCTCTCCCTCAAGAGGACTAGCACCATGAGTTTTGTTTTGTTTTTTTTCAAAAGAGGAAGCTGCTGACTTCTCCCACTGCAGCCAAATTTTAGGAATTTTAGGCCACGCTAGACAAGCTCATTGTCCAAAATCTGCAAAGCCAAGCGAGAGAATGGCTGAACAGAAGCCTCCTCCCTCCCAGCTCTGGAAATCTGACTTAATTCCAGATTTCTAACAATTTCTAACTCACCACGATGTAAAAAAGATGCTGAGACTCTGGAAAGAGTACAGAGAAGAGCAACAAAGATGATTAGGGGACTGGAGGCTAAAGCATACAAGGAACAGTTGCTGGAATTGGGTATGTCTAGTTTAATGAAGAGAAGGAAGAGGGGGGACATGATAGCAGTCTTCCAGTATCTCAGGGGCTGCCCCAAAGAAGAGGGAGTCAAGCTCTTCTCCAAAGCGCCTGGAGGCAGGACGAGAAGCAACGGGTGGAAACTCATCAAGGAGAGAAGCAACCTGGAACTAAGGAGAAACTTCCTGACAGTGAGAACAATTAACCAATGGAACAACCTGCCTCCAGAAGCGGTGAATGCGCCAACACTGGAGGTTTTTAAGAAGAGACTGGATAGCCATTTGTCTGAAAGGGTCTAGGGTTTCCTGCCTGAGTAGGGGGTTGGACTAGATGACCTCCAAGGTCCCTTCCAACTATTATTATTATTATTATTATTATTATTATTATTATTATTATTATTATTATTATTATTATTGATCATCACACAGTCAGTGAGATAATAATAGTAATAATAGTAATAATAGTAATAATAATAGTAAAGTTAGAAGGGAACTTGGAGGTCATCTAGTCCAACCCCCTGCTCAGGCAGGAAACC
>NW_015413741.1:0-1773 GCF_001527695.2 Protobothrops mucrosquamatus | reverse complement strand
GGTGGAAAAGCTCGGGTTTGTTTTGCCTGGGCGTTCCTCGGATCAAAGTCCGCAGGTGTCAAGGCGGTGAAGGAAAACTTGGGCTTGTTTTTCCTAAGCCCGTAAGGCCTTAGGTGCCTTAATGTAGGTGCAGTTGAAAGTCAAAGGCCAGTGGGCACCCTGGTCGTGCTTTTACTCCTGGACTTGGCTTTTCCGTCCATTTGCCTTTCTTGTGGCCACTTTAGCTCTCCGAAGCGCGGGAGACTGACCGCCTGACGAAGCAAAGTTAAAGCAGAGACCGGAGCAATGTCGGACCTTGGCGTCCAAAACGATAACTTTTCCTAGTCTGGAATCCACTTTTAGTTTAACTTCGCCAATGGTAGCTCACCCCTCGCCAGCATACACGCGGGCGCCAAGGGGAAAAGTAGAACGCTCTTCAAACTGACTTTTGCCGCCTTAGGGCGAGTGTGAGAACGTCGTTAGCGAGCGCGCGTGTGTTTTAATATGCTGCATTCTTGGAAAAACAAAAAAAAAACCCGCGGGCACGAACTTCTTGGCACGAGCTAGTGGGTGAGATTGAAAGCAGACGGAGCCTATTGCTCCAGCAGCGGGCTTCCTTGGTTTTTTTTGCTTCCCTCAGGGGGGGGGGGGCCGCCACCCATTTCCTTCTCGCACCCTGATGGAAAAGGCTGCCCGAAACACGGACCCCGCAAATCAGATACACGGGGCAGAGCTGAACGTCTCGGGCGGGGGATGGAAGCCACGTGGAAGGGGTTCCCCGCGAGCATGGCGCCTTTCCACCGCGGGGTCTGCAAAGAGCAGGCCGGCTTTCACTTTTCAGCGCGGAGCGAGGAGGAAATCTGAGCGAGTCTTCAGTTCGGTGACCTTGCTCCACATGTAGGCGACGGGGTCGCCGGTTTCCAGACGCTTGTCTATGCCGCAAACGTGTGCAGAGGAAGAGCCGCCAACGCACATTTCCTCCCCCCCCACCCCCATTCCCGTTGTCTATTCGGTAGCGAAGAGGCAAAGTTTCCCGCTTTGTAGCCCCCTCCCCGCGATCGGCCAGATTCAGGGTCTGCAGAGAGACCGGGTTGGGGTTTCTTTGTCCCCCCTCCCTCCCTCCCTCCTGTGAAGGAATTTTCCACCGGGCGGTGTTGCGGCGGTCTTCTCGCTCTTCCAGAACTTGGAACTACGAAAGCGCTTCCCAGTTCCCCCAAACGGGCCCGCTTTTCAATCCCCCCCCCTCTGGAAGGGGAAGGAAAGTGAGAGTGTGTGCAAAAAGCAGGCGCGTTGGAAAAATGTGTGGTTCCAAGCTCTAGTACTGTACAGCGGTGATTAAAGAGGAAAGCCAGGGAGAGGGGAAAGGAGGGGGCTCGGAAGAGGGAAGGAATGCATTAGCAGCAGCAGCAGCAGCAGCAGCAACGGGGGGGGGAGGGATGTATGCGTCGATTGTGTAATTAAATAATAAACCGAAATCCTGAAGTGTTTGGGGAGAAAGCTACGACGGAGGAAGGGCCAGAGAAAGGCGCGCTCGGTAAAATACCCTCCCCCCTCTGCTGAACTTCCAGGTCTTGCAGAAACCAGTACACCGAAGAAAGATTTAGATTTAGATTTAGATTTTATTAAATTTATACCCCGCCCTTCTCCCGGAGGACTCAGGGCGGCTTACAGCCAGTTTAAAACAGTAATACAATACAAAATTTAAAAAGATTAAAAATAAATATTTAAATTTGGCCGCTTCTACTAAAAATTTAATTTAAAACCCCTTTAAAATACCCCTAGGCCAGTCCTGCC
>NW_015413740.1:0-1773 GCF_001527695.2 Protobothrops mucrosquamatus | reverse complement strand
GGCTCGCTTTTCCAGATCATTTGGTATATTGATGTCAAATGCATCAGTGTAAGGCATACTGCTTTCCTAAAATTCGACAATCCATCTATGTTCACTTTCAACAGACATAATCAATGGATTTCTGCCTGATGCATATTAAGATTTATACAGCTGAGTAAGAATTATCTATCGACAGCTAAAAGTTTCCCTAGAAGAGAAATGTCCAGTAGATTCTGGACTGTAGAGAAGGTGGTAAAGATTTAATCTAGAGAAGCAGCTTACAGATCCATAATTAGGAGGAGGAAAAAAAGGCTGGTAATTCTCAATGGGGGTGTAAGTAGAGTAAATGCAATTTGCCCTGAGGTACCTCTCATAGAGGAAAGAAATTTTGGGAGCAGATATCTAAAATAGAATACTTAATGGCAAGAAACTGGTGGAAGGAACAGAGGTTCTAATTGGGCAGATTAATGAAAGGGCACTAGAATCAAAACCATGGACTATGAGAATTGGAAGGGTCTTATTCTAGTGTAAGAACTGAGAAACTGTCTCCAACAGGAAGTCAACCAGCTTCTTTGGAAACCCTCAACAAAGGAGAGACCACTATTCTAGGCAGAGTATTCCCATGCTGAACAGTTCTTTGGGTTCCTCCTAATATTCTTCCACAAACGTTTTGCCTTTAACTACATCTCTTGATCCTTGACCTTCCCTCAGTGTGAGGACCTACCTCTTCTAAGCCTCCCAAGAAAGCAGAACTCTTGAAACAAGCATTGTCTCAAAAGGAACTTTTATTAAGGGCTAGTGATAGCAGGGAAAACAAGGCAAGGTCTGAGAAAAAACCTGCGCAAGCAGTATATTAGAAGCAATATTCATTACTCCTCCCCCCAGGGTCCCAAGGTCCATTTGAATCCTAGTCAATCCACAGGTGGCATAGTGTTTTGGTAACTGGCTCCGTTGGCGCGCTCTTCAAGGTCTCTCTCACTTTCGTTTCCTTCTGGCTCCAAGCACAAACCGTCTCCTAGATAAGGGTGATTCTCCTGGGGGAAGGGCATAGTGGCAAGACAGTGCAAAGCATCCCCAAGGCATCCTCCCTCCAAACAGAATGGCAGGCCCCCCAAAATGGTTACAAAAACAAGTATACTATAAGGAGGGAAACAATACATTTCTTTGGGAATCTGACACTCAATTTCATTATAGAAGAAGTTCTTTAAGAAGGTGAGATAGTATAGTAGTCTGTAAAGATCTTAAAGAACTTGTTCTTGTTCTACTGTCCTTTCTCATCTTCTTTTTTTGCCTAGCTAGAGTTCTTTCAACTGATCTTTATAGGACTTTGTTTGGAAACCTATTATTCTCTGAACCTATTCCGGCTTCTTTATCAATAGAAGGTGATACTTTTGGTAGATATGTGTTTGTGTGTATGGCTAATTACACTGATAACCATAGGTGGATTTCTGCATAGTAAATCACTGTGGGAGCAGAATGAGTTGTTCCTCTCTCTGAAAAGTCATACTGTTTTGCCAGCCTTCCATGAACACAGCACAATTGTCTACTGTGCATAATTTTTTTACACACAGAGTTCTGTTCACAAAAGATTCCCGGGGAGATGGAGTCTTAGTCATGTGCAGTGTGTTTAACTTTCATTAGTAACAGAGAATGCAACAATATGTTTAATTTTTCTTTGAAAGAATACATTTTGTTATTCCCATGAGCAAAAATCATCTTCAAGTCATCCTTAACTCCTGTGGCCATATGGACATTCATGCAGTTTCCTTGGCAACAGAGTGGAAGAGGTTTGCC
>NW_015413739.1:0-1773 GCF_001527695.2 Protobothrops mucrosquamatus | reverse complement strand
AACCTGTTAAGTTTGCTGGAGACCTGGGTTGCTTCCAATACATCAAGCAAGCATAGATGAGGAGCCGACACAAAGAGTATTCATCTTCCTTGTACAAGCAAGAAATAGCTCCTGACACGAGTCATCTGATAAATGGCTTTTATGCCATTGAAAGCGGCTAGACTTGACAAGGAATTATTACCTCTTAGGAAAACAGAGCCGGTGGACTAAAAAAGCTGGCAGGGAAACTACTGCTGCTTGGCACTTTCCCTTTTGAGGTGCTACTCAACAGTAGACTGACCTGACACCAGGGGAAAAAGTTAAAAGAAAAAAAAGGGGGGGGGAACCCTCAAAAAGCCAGCATATATTTCCAATTTGTACTTTATAAGCATTTAGAAGCTCCATGTGAGGTTCTCTGGAGAGATTACACTCTTCAAATTCATGATTATGAGGGCTGTGCTTCGGAAGTGTGATCTGTTACCGCCTTTTGAACACCCTAGGGCAGGGGTAGGCAACCTTGGCTCTTTTATGACTCGTGGACTTCAACTCCCAGAATTCCTGAGCCAGCATGGGGAAAACTTTGGCCCCTTCGTGATTCGTGGACTTCAACTCCCAGAATTCCTGAGCCAGCATGGCTCAGCATGGAAACCTCTCTCTTTTCCCTCAGCATGGCTGGCTCAGGAATTCTGGGAACTGAAGTCCAGGAGTCATAAAAGAGCCAAGGTTGCCTACCCCTGACCTGTTTTGAGGTTTTTTTATATAAAAATAATAAAAGCGGGATGTAAATAAAATAAAAAAAATGGTTGGGGCTGTCTGCAAGTCTGCACCTACCACGCTGACTTTTTTTCTGGACAAAAAACTCTCCTTTGTGGATAACCCTGTCACCCTCTATAAGGTACCTTGTTAAAAAACAAACAAACCCTAAATTCTTTTTTCCAATGCTTGAATTATGCTCTTTGTTCAAGAGTGGGAGAAGGTTTTTGATTCTTTATGTCCCTGTTCAGTTTCCAGTTTTCACCATAATGTAACCCCTTCCCCCATCTCCAGGGCACAAACTAGGCCACAGTAAAAAAAAAAAGAAGACATTTATTTCTTTTTGTTCCAATTTCAATAGGAGAATGGCAAAAGGCTCCCAGCGGAAGCCTGCCATTGTTAAAATGGCTGTAATTTTACATATTCTCTAACTTAACCAAATTCAAGCTTTAAAGGGTGACCAGACAGGCTAAATAAACCAGGGCATTTATTACCTGCTTTGGTTAGTAACAGTCACTTTGAAGTTTGACCCTTTATAATGCTGAGGGGTCTCTCATTGCATTGATCTCATTACGGGTTTGATCTCTTCCACAGGAAATAAATGTTGAGCTTTCACCGCAAGAAGATCACTGATACTCTTTCGTTTTTGCACTGGTTTGCTCTCTGGTGAATTTCCTCCCATGGCTGGCATTTAATTTACAAAATCCCACAGACCAGGCTTGAATTTTTATTTCTCAAAAAGGACGAAAAAAGAAACGACAGGCAGTCCTCGGTTTACCACCACAATCGAGCTCAAAATTTCTGATGGTAAGCAAGATAGTTCCTAAGTGACTTTTGCCCCAAATAATAATAATAATAATAATAATAATAATAATAATAATAATAATAATAATAATAATAATAATAATAATAATAATAATAATAATAAAGTTGGAAGGGACCTTGGAGGTCATCTAGTCCAACCCCCTGCTCAGGCAGGAAACCCTATACCATTTCAGACAAATGGCTGTCCAGTCTCTTCTTAAAAACTTCCAGGGTTGG
>NW_015413738.1:0-1773 GCF_001527695.2 Protobothrops mucrosquamatus | reverse complement strand
ACCCAACTAGGTAACATCATCAGTGCTAGAAGGGAGTGTGGGAGGAGGAGGAGGAGGAGGAGGAGGTACTTCTGAAAACATCGCCAAGAAAAGAATAGGGACCTGTCCAGGCAAACACTAGGAATCAAGACCAACTCAAAGGCAATCAGTTGAGGTAGCGGTTAAAGGCACCAGCTAGAAACTGGGGGACAGTGAGTTCTAGTCCTGCCTTAGACATGGAGGCAATTGGCCGAACTTGGGCCGGTCCCTCCACCTCAGACCTAGGAAAAAGGAGGCAAGGAGAAACCACTTCTGGAGGCAATTATCCAGCTGGTTCCCAGGAGAAACATCTGAAGAACATCTCCTCCATGGTCCAAAAAGAGAAGACAGTTCAGAATTTTCCTCCTAGCATTAGTTGGACCTACTTCGTACTGCTTCTTAAAAGCCCTCTCCCCCCCACCTCTGTTTGTCTCCAACCAATTTCTTTAATATGCAAATATTAAGAGACGGGGGGGGGGGGGAGCTTTACTTTTCCTCTTAGGATCCTTCAAAATCCGGACCCTGATTAGAGTAGAGCATTAAAACTCTTGTCAGCAGTTTTTATGGCTTCCTCTCAACTACGCTCACTCTGTGATCATAACATTTCTGCTCCCGGCTATGATGTTGTGAAATTTGCATTTCTTTCAATTTGGGATTGTTTCATTTTTCTTCCTCCACTCCCCCCCCCCCGCCATCCTGCCCCCCAAAGGTAAACAGAACAGAAAGCTTTGTTAAAAAAAGAATTATATCTCATCTTGCAAGCTCAGCTGGGTCCCTTTTTTTGTGAAGGTGGAAAAATAAGCAGGTAGACTTCAACCGTAAACCGATTTGGTTCCCTTAGCCCAGGGGTAGGCAACCTCGGCTCTTTTATGACTCGTGGACTTCAACTCCCAGAATTCCTGAGCCAGCTATGCAACCCCTGCCTTAGCCATTCGTGGTATGATTTAGACCAGGGGTCCCCAACCCCTGGTCTGTGGACCGGTACAACCGGTCCGCACAAACAAGCAAAGCCCCACCCGCGGGATGCAGGCAGCACACAAAATCACACACTCTCCGGTCCGTGGAAAAAACGTTCTCCATGGACCCGGTCCCTGGTGTCCCAAAGGTTGGGGACCTCTGATTTAGACTCCTTATCATTAAGCAATGATGACCATGTTATCCTGGGCACGAGCAAAACAACTTTCCAGCCACCGTCCCCGGATCCAAAGCCTGAATGCAAACAACCAGCTCTTAAATTAAAATGCTGAGGATGGGGACTCATCATCATAATAACAAGAGAACATTAGCCAAGTATGGAACTGGCTTTTTGCAAAAAAACAAAAAACAAAAACAGCCAGTGAAATGGGTTATTTGGTTGAGTTTCCTGTTTTCTTCCTTCTCCTCGTTTTGGAACCCAGCTTGTATCCTGGAGATCTTTGGGGTTTTTTTTTTTTTTAAATAGACAGAAAATAGACCCCCAGCCTTTCCCCCCCTCCCTCCTTCCCCATCAGCACAGGGGGAAAAGGAGGGAGGGAAAGGGAATCTAAAGGAGAAGCTTTAACAAGCTCCAGGCTGCAGATTAGAAGCCGCTGCTCCAAATTTATAGATGTTTGGATCCTTGCCACGCAGAACAGATTGGCAAGCTGATCAGGATCACAGCATGCTGTCTAATGAGCCCCACACAATTTTTCACCCCATATTTTTCCAATAAAAAAGCAGTTAAATACCAACCACAGCCACAGCAGACCCGCCATCTGCCTGCCTCTTTCTACAGCC
>NW_015413737.1:0-1773 GCF_001527695.2 Protobothrops mucrosquamatus | reverse complement strand
AACATTTTGACTCAAACTGCTCTGAATAGCTCTATTTGAATCAAAATGTTTGCATATCCCCGAGGGACATTTGGAGTACAAGAGAATATGGAAAGGAAAAATAATGACACTAGTTACATTACTCATTACAATTTGGTAAAATGTCTTTTGACAGGCAAGATATAGAAATACGTTATACTGAACTTGAAAATAACACTTATCAAATTTTGGAAAGAACGATCTGCTGCTTCTACGTGTTTGCAGAAAATTAGCATAAGGAAAATGATTTCTATGTACTGGTCTGCTTCATATAGATGATCCAGGTGTAAAAATATCAGTAAATGTCTGCATCTATATAGGAAACATCTGAGGATTCCTCAATCATGTAAAACTGAGTAGATTCCATACACGATTATGTGAGTGTAAATGTTACCCTCTCAACTGTCATAATTTCTTTATACAGTAGCCCAAATAAAAAAAAATCTGAATCTAAACTGGCAGAGTAAGACAGAGTATCAGTAACATGTCTAAGACTATTGAAATTACTCAGTGTTATCAATATGTCTCATTCTGAAGTTATAATGAGGATTGTTCTTATAATTCAAATAGTCCACGTGTCCTTCTCGATTTACAAATAGATCCCTATTTCCTTCAGCTTTGGATAACTTAAACTGTATCATATCTCTAGATGCGGATAACTTGATGTCGGTGCTGGAAAACAGACCGTGACTTTAACTCTCTGGAGCTGGGATTTGTTTGCTCTCAGGATCTGCACAAAAGTACTTAATTATACAGTTTGTCAAGGCACATTCAAATTAGAGTTGTCACAGAGGCATTTTTGTATCTCACTCACTAGTTACAAAAAATAAATTGCTGTGGGTGGAGAAGCCAAGACTGTTGGATATAATAAGATGAGCTAAAAGCACATCTGGCAAGAGCCAGATAAAAACACAGTGAAAGAGGCAAACTATGTGCAAATAGTCCATGGAGAAACAGACAAGGTACAGGTACACAGATTATCCTAAATCTTATTACAAAACTATTTAGTATGAGGCAATTCAGTGTCATTTATTCTGACATGAAGCAACAACATAAGCAAGTATGCTCTCATCACTGAACAGACCCTAAAAATTATGTTCTACAAATGAAAACAGCAATTCCATAATGCTCGTTTTATTTACCTCCCCTATGACTAGTTTTTATTAATAGTATTTTGGAACTGATTTTTGTTACAGGAAGTGGGGCTGAGATATCCAATAAAACAGCAAGAAAATGTAATATTTTTATCAAGAGTTCTCATAATTATATCCTGTCATTTAGGTACAAGTTAGGCAAACAATGAAAAGTATGAACAGGCTTTATACTTCTTCTGATACATAATCAGGTTCTGATCATCAATACCTTGTGAAACCATTTCCTTTAAACTACAGTACCGATATACAACAGTTGTATATACAATGAACAGAAATAGAAATCTATAAGGCAAGAAATAAGAAAAAAAAATCACATCAAGATTCAGAAATGATATGGGGTACTTGGATAAAATCTTGACATTGATTGCCAAGTCAACTAATTCTGATGCTGCCACTTCTAGTTTCTGAAGTGGCAGCATCAGAATTACACCACATTAAACGGACTGGTCCATTTCTATATTGATTTCTCTAGTTTTCCGTATGGATTTCTCAAGATCAGATACTCTACTACTGATTAAAAAGAAGTTGCTCATAATGTTATATAAACATACCAGTTGCTACTATATTAAAAAAAGCAAATCTGCATGAAAAATTTTCTCTG
>NW_015413736.1:0-1773 GCF_001527695.2 Protobothrops mucrosquamatus | reverse complement strand
GCAGAAGGCGGTCTCGGAGATAACCAGGTCCGATGCCATGGAGCGCTTTGAAGATGATAATCAACACCTTGAAGCGCACCCGGAAAGCCACCGGCAGCCAGTGCAGCTCGCGTAGCAGCGGCGTTACATGGGAGCGACGAGTCACTCCCATCACCGCCTGCGCGGCTGCATTCTGGACTAGCTGGAGCCTCCGGGTGCTCCTCAAGGGGAGCCCCATGTAGAGAGCATTGCAGTAGTCCAGGCGGGAGGTGACAAGAGCGTGGGTGACTGTGCGCAAGGCGTCCCGGTCCAGAAAAGGCCGCAACTGGTAAACCAGGCGTACCCGGTAGAACGCCCCCCTGGCCACATACAAACATACACACACACACACACACACACACACATACTGTATATCTCAAAACTATATTTTGACTGATGGAGATATATACATATATATATTCAAAATTTTGTAGCTGACAAAGAGTTAAAGGGAGACTAGTATAGCTATTTCCAGCTCTTTAGCTCTCATCAGCTAGTCATACCCTTCTGGGATTCGAACCTGGGCAGCTTGCATGCTAGGCAGCTGTATTAACCCCTAGGCCACAGGTTCTCCTCACTCCTGTCAGCAGAAACCAGGGAGGATATATCTATATGTTGGGTGAAGCACCCGGTCTACCAGTAGCAGATTGCTTTGTCCTATATTTGCTAGACTGGGTGCTTCACCCAACATATTCAAATATATATACATTTCCATCAGCCAAGGTATATTTTTGATGTCACAAGATATATATCTCTATCTCTATCTCTGTCTCTGTCTCTGTCTCTATCAATCTATCAATCTATCAATCTATCAATCTATCAATCTATCAATCTATCAATCTATCTATCTATCTATCTATCTATCTAATGGTATCTATCTATCTATCTATCTAATGGTATCTATCTATCTATCTATCTATCTATCTATCTATCTATCTATCTATCTATCTATCCATCCATCCATCCATCCATCCATCCATCCATCCATCCATCCATCTATCTATCTATCCTGCCTCCAAAAGCGGTGAAAGCTCCAACACTGGAAGTTTTTAAGAAGAAACTGGACAGCCATTTGCCCGAAATGGTATAGGGTTACCTGCCTGAGCAGGGGGTTGGACTTGATGACCTCCAAGGTACTTCCAACTTTATTATTATTATTATTATTATTATTATTATTATTATTATTATTATTATTATTATTGTTGTTGTTGTTGTTGTTGTTGTTGTTGTTGTTGTTGTTGTCATCATCGTTGTCATCTATCTATCTATCTATCTATCTATCTATCTATCTATCTATCTATCTATCTATCTATCTATCAGTATAGTTTTGATGGTACAAGAAGGAAAGAATTTCCAATTAATTATACTGTGTTGGTCACACCCATCTCAAGTGCTGTTTCTGGTTCTGGTCACTGTTCTTCAAGAAGAATTCAGAGAAACTGGTCCAAAGAGGGACCTCAAGATCTTCAGGGTACCAGAAATTTAAAAAAAAACCATGAGAAGGATGATGGAACTGGGAATCAGTAGCCTTGAGAAGAGAAGTCCCCTCCAAACTCAAGGGGCCATCAAGAAGACTCTCTCATCCAATGAGACCATCAGATCCAGGACTCAATGCCATGAGTTCCAACTTACTATCAAGTTGCGGCAAGGAAGTCTGGCCTTGGCTCTTCACGGATTCTTGTGCAGGCAGCTGATTAGAAAATGGTTGAGAGAAATATAATTTGCATATGGATTTGGGGAGCCTTTGATGTTCTC
>NW_015413735.1:0-1773 GCF_001527695.2 Protobothrops mucrosquamatus | reverse complement strand
CATCAAAGCTTAGCATGCAAAAAAAAAAATAACCGTGCAGGGATTTTGGCCAGTTTTGCTGGCAGTCGAGTGACATACACATTTAATAAAAGACTAATTTATTTATTTTTTTCAGGCAAATTAATGCAGGTGAAATATGTGGGAAGGCCAGCTTTGGAGAATGGGACATAGATTTGTGTGTGTGTGTGTGTGTGTGTGTTTTAATACATATGGTTGTGATTTTATTTTCCTCTTTTTTTTGTATTTGGTTTAGCTGAAAAACAAGTAACAGGGATAACCGGAGGCCAATAAATTCCTTTAAATTTTATTTACATCCAGTTCCCCCCACCCTCCTCTTATTTTATCCTATACTCCAGGGTGGCTTAAAGTTTGTAAATATGCAGGGCATCCTTATCACACTGATATGCAAACTTCTCCTTCTCCATTTTGCTCCTCTTTAATCACTAACAAAATCAACCTGCCCTTATCTCAAGAAGGGCTAATGCCTGCCTGCAGGCTGGAGGGGAAAAAAGGAACCAAAACAAGGGGGGGGGGGGAATCCATAAAATGTAACATTTGCAAAAAATTGGGAACTGCCTTTTCCTATTGTTCCCAAAGCTGTTTTTCAACCTTGGCGTCTTTAAAATGTGAAATTCCCCAGCCAGCGTGCTTTTAAGATATGTGGACTTCAACTCCCAGAATTCCTCAGCCAGCCTAGAACAGAGCTGGCTGGGGAACTCTGGGAACTGAAATCCACACATCTTAAAAGTTGCCAAGCTTGAGAAACAAGGATTGTCCAAATAATTAAATGTGCGCATGGATATTGACTTCTGCGCTCAACTCAACAAGTCTTCGTCCTTCACTCACCTATGAACAATAAAGGGGAATTTTGGAGCGAGGCTGTTTTTCCAGCCACGGGAGAAAAAATTCCAGGTGTCTCCCTCATGTTTTCTCCATCGTTGAGGAACTCAGCCGAGCTGCTCACCACTTTGAGAAATTAAACGCTCCAGTTTGGGCTTTGCTGCTCACAGTTGCACCTGGAAATATAAGAAGCATACAGCAGCATAGTGATTATATTGCGTTTCCTGCCCAGGTTTAACCGAATAACAGAGATGGAGGGGACCTTGGAGGTCATCTAGTCCAACCCCCCCCCCCACGCTCAGGCAGGAAACTCTATACCATTTCAGATAAATGGTTGTCCAATCTCTTCTTAAAAACCTCCCGTGTTGGAGCATTCACAGCTTCTGGAGGCAAGGAGTTCCACTGGTTAATTGTTCTAAGTGTCAGGAAGTTTCTCCTTAGTTCTAGGTTGCTTCTCTCTTTGGTTAGTTTCCATCCGTTGCTTCTTGTCCTGCCTTCAGGCGCTTTGGAGAATAGCTTGACTCCCTCTTCTTTGGGGCAGCCCCTGAGATACTGGAAGACTGCTATCCTGTGCCCCCTCGTCCTTCTCTTCGTTAAACTAGACAGACCCAATTCCAGCAGCCGTTCCTTATATGCTTTAGCCTCCAGTCCCCTAATCATCTTTGTTGCTCTTCTCTGCACTCTTTCTAGAGTCTCAACATCTTTTTTATAATATGGTGACCAAAACTGGATGCAGTGTTCCAACTGTGGCTTTACCGAGGCATTATAAAGCGGTTTTAACACTTCCCCTGATCTTAATTCTATCCCTCTGTTAATGCAGCCTAGGATTGTGTTGGCTTTTGGGGCTGCTGGCTCGCATTTTAAGTGACTCTCCTGTGGTTACTACTGTTGAGTCAGATTTCACCTGAGCTCTTCCTGTACGTTGGATTTTTT
>NW_015413734.1:0-1773 GCF_001527695.2 Protobothrops mucrosquamatus | reverse complement strand
TTATTTTATTTTATTATTTTATTTTATTATTTTATTTTATTTTATTATTTTATTATTTTATTTTATTTTTATTTTATTATTTTATTTTATTTTATTTTATTATTATTTTATTTTATTATTTTATTATTTTATTTTATTATTATTTTATTTTTATTCAGTTTCTGTAGCTGCCCATCTCAACCAATGACTCTGGTTTGGCTTATGGTTCCGAAACTATAAAAAACAATTAAAACCACAAGGACATTTAAAACAATGGAAAACATCCGAAATAAACCTATACAGCAGCCAAGAGAATTGGCTATTTAACAGGAAAGCCAAGAAACGAGACTCAGGTACACAGCCAAGTTTTTAAAGCCTTGCAAAAGGCCAGCAGGGTTGCGGATTTGCTTTGGGCACGCAGCCTTCCTTTTTTCATTTTGGTTTAAGACCCAGTTAATCGTTACACAACCTTAAAAGCAGGGTGGGCAGGGCCCTCGATATGCCAAGAGGAATACCGGCTGCTGGATCAGTGCCCATAAGCACTGCATAGAATGCCGTGCCCCTCCCACAAAGGAGGGAAGTGTGGTTGGATCAGGGATCTTCAAACTTGGCCGCTTTAAGACTTGTCGACTTCATCTCCCAGAATTCCTCAGCCAGCATGGCTGGCTGAGGAATTCTGGGAGTTGGAAGTCCACAAGTCTTAAAGCTGCCAAGTTTGGAGACCCCTGGGTTAGATGAAAGAAGGTGTCATGGTTCCTTCATTTTCCTAAATCAAGTGTGGGCTCATCTAGACCGCTATGCCTATGCCTACCCGGATGATGCCACAATGGTGAATGCTGTGGTGGCCAATTTAGAAAGAGAGGCCAGCGACTGGGTGACCAATCTTCATGATGAAGGAGCCCCTGAACTGCAGGATGCTAAACTATTCATGGAACAACGGAGGGCCTGTTTTGAAGATGAATCTTAGACCCTGCTGGTGGTGAAGGAAATTTACTGTTTGAAGCAGAGGGGCCACTCCACTAAAGAATACGTCCGAGAATTCAGAAGAGTGGTTGGTTGGCTGGGGCAGTGGCTGGAACATTCACTGATCAACTATTTCAAGCAAGGGCTGGACCGTGACTTACTCCAAGCCTGGATCTATCGGGGCATTCCCAACCAGCCACGAGAGTGGTACAGCCGGGCGGCGACTCTAGACATTGAGTTGGACCGCCCTAGGAAGTCAAGCCCAGCTGAACCTAGACCATGACGTGTTCAGAAGAAGCATCTTTTCGGCCGACCTTCCCAAGCCACCCTGACCGCCGGCGTTCCCCAAGCACCTGCCAGAGCTCCCATCTGTGAAACCCCCCCTCCCTCCTTTCCACGTGGCAACCTAGAATGAGAGAGAGAAAGATGGCTGCAGCTAGGCTCATTGTAGAGTTGACAGAAGGCACTTTCCCTCTATCCCAGGTTCACAAACCTGGTTGCCCAGATTGCACATGTAGAATTGCTTGAAAAATACATGTGTCACGTCTGGGCCTACATTGGATACACACAGAGAACTTATCCTTTTGGGTGGAAGGTCCCAGAGTGGAGAGAGTTCAGTTGATTTATTCTTTGGGGGGGGGGGTATCTTTAGTTCTGTTACTGATTTTTTTGCATTTCTGTCTGCCATGATCAATAGATTCTCAATTAAGTGAGTGTGCATTGGAGATCCAGATGCCTACAGCTGCGTGATCAAAACCCCACCTCCACATTGATGTATACCCACAAGGAGGCTGGGTTTTCATCACCTAGTTGTGAATGTCATCTTGATTT
>NW_015413733.1:0-1773 GCF_001527695.2 Protobothrops mucrosquamatus | reverse complement strand
CAAAGGTTTAAAGGGTGTCTGAGCATCCGGTTCCCACCACCAGGGCCCAGGCCATTCCGCCCTTGCAGCCACATTGCCAGCACGTGACCGGAAACCATGCAGCTTCTGATCTCTTCCCAGCTGCTGCAGTAGCAGCCCCAGGCTGAGATGGCTGCAGCACCTCTTCACTCCTGCTCTGGGCTCCCTGGACCCCGCTTCTACCATGCCCTCCTGACCTTCTGGTGCAGTAAGTGCCCTGAAAGGGGCCTGGATCCCTTCCTTCATCACAGCCTCATTTCCCTCTAGATTTCATTAGGTCCTCCCTTGACCTAATTCTTCCAGAGTCTCCTTGGCTCCTCTCTAGGATCCCCAGTTGATTTTGCCTTTTTCTTTCTCCTTCTTCAGCATTTGTGGGCAGTGGCTCTGCCCAGAATGTGATCCAGACTCCAAGCTTTGTCAATGTCTCAACCAGGGACCCTACTGGTATTTCCTTCAGTTGCTCTGTGGATGAAACAAACTACAGGATTTTTTTGTATCGCCAACTGCCTGGGAAGACAGAACTGAAAGTCCTCGGCTACCTCCCCAGTGGTAGTAGAACACTTGAAGATATTCCAGATGAATTGAAGGATCGACTGAAAGGGACGAGTCCAAATACACATAAGAGGGAATTGCGTGTAGAACTGTTAAATCCTCAGGCGAGTGACACAGGCTTCTATCTCTGTGCTGCAGTTGCACGGTGAAAGAGAGAGGAATAGTGGCAGGTGCAAAACTGAGTATCAGGAACAAATCTGCCTTTTAGTCTTTTCTATTCATATCCATTTTTTATCTGACGTCCATGGGTAACCCTGTTCTACATCCTAATGGTCCCATATTTAAAACAGACCTTGATTAATTTATGCCTTTCAGATTCACAGAAATGGCATTTTTACAGGGGCTGTGAGGTGAGCCATTTGATCTAATAAATTTAAAAAACCACAAGAAAAAGTCCTGCACGATGAGGGCCAGGCTATTGTAGGCCAACATTTCACTTTTCTGGCCAGCCAGACCTCTCCAGGCAGCTGGCAAAGAGAAGATGGAGATAGTTCTTTTCCTATAACTGGAACCTGAAGACTTGGTGCCCCTAACCTAGAGGTAACACTGCTTTACAAAGGACAATAGAGTCTGTCTGGTAAAATGGTTGAGAGGTTTGACTAAAACCAGAAAAAGGCAACCTTTTTTGTATTTTCACCAAGAAAAGTGTATAATCATGGGCAAAAAAAATAAGATGAATTGGGATGAAAGACAATGGGACCACGCCCTTTCCCCCAAGTTTATTTTGGGGAATATAAATTATTTTCACTGAACAATGATTCATATATAGGTTGGGAGCATTGCTATTTACTGTGGCACAACATTAGCTTTCACAATGGATTATGGGTGATGTAGTCCCATCAAAGCCACAAAGAAATGTGCTCACATTACTCTTCTAACACTGGAAGTTTTTAAGAAGAGACTGGACAGCCATTTGTCGGAAATGGTATAGGGTTTTCCGCCTGAGCAGGGGGTTGGACTCGATGATCTCCAAGGTCCCTTCCAACTTTATTATTATTATTACGAATACTGTAAGCATTGAAAGACATTTAGATTTCACAGGTGCAAAACGATGCACTTCTGACAAAACACGGTTACCAAAAAGTTCTATACTTTGAAATCTGAAATAATTCCTGAAAATAAGCACAGATACACAAGGGTGTCCACAGATGGGAGTCAGCAGTGTCAGAATGGTGGATGCAACCCAGCAATTGAAGTCCTTCC
>NW_015413732.1:0-1773 GCF_001527695.2 Protobothrops mucrosquamatus | reverse complement strand
TGTGTTATCAGTAAAAGCCTTGGCAGGCAGCCACGGAGTTGCTGCCAAGTGTTCATCTGTATTTGGCTGTGCTGAGCAGTTTTTCAGCCCTCGGCTGACTGGTTGGGGGGTGTGAGTCGGACGGGGGACAGAACATCTTGTTCGTCACCAGACAGAACCATCGTTAACCCACGATGGACCAACAGCAGCAGCAGCAGATTCAACAGCTGATGGATGCTAATCAGCTATTGCAACAGCAAGTAGGCCATTTAACGGCTCAACTCGCTTTGGCTAATGCTCCTGCTGCTCCTCCCCCCTCCCCCTCCTCCTCCTCCTCCACGTTCAAGATGCCCTGTGAACGTGCCAGAAAGATTTTCTGGGCAGACGGAGCTGTTCCCGGCCTTCATGGTACAATGCCAACTTTTTATGGCGATGAGGCCGGAGGATTTTCCGGATGATCGGGCTCGGGTGGCGTTTGTGATCAGCTACCTTTCTGGCTCTGCCGCCCGATGGGCCACGCCCCTGCTGTTGCAAAACAGTCCATTACTCCTAGACTACCAGGGCTTTCTGCAACACCTGCGCGTCATGTACGAAGACCCCCTTCGCGTGCAGACGGCAGCAAGGTGCATTAAGGACCTCCGCCAAGGGAAGCGCGCCTTGCAGGAATATATTGCTGAGTTCCGCCTTCTCAGCCAGGACTCAGCCTGGAATGATGCGGCGTTGATGGATGCCTTCCAGGACGGCCTCTCCGATGACCTGCAGGATGAGTTGGTCCAACTGGAGGTGCCCCAGACCCTTGACGCTTTGGTGCTCCAGTGCATGCGCATCGATGCCCGCCTTCAATGGCGACGGCCTCGTCGATCCCTGCCGGAACCACTGCCAGCGGCGGCACCCCCGCGTTGTGCACCGACAGGACCCCGGACCGCCCCATGCTTTGTGGCAACGGGTGAGGAGCCCATGGAGCTCGGAGCAGCGCGACCTCACCTGACGGCCCAGGAGCGGATGCGGCGACGCCAAGGGGGATTGTGCCTCTATTGCGGTAAGGCTGGACATTTTGCCGCCTCGTGTCCCAGGAAGCAGAGTGGGGCGCTCAAGCCTGTTCCGGAGTCTCGGCGTGATCAGCCGGGAAACGGGCCAGGCCTGGTCTAGGGGAAACCCTGGGTCAGGCACGTGCACATGCCCCACCGGAGTTGGCGGCTGTGGACTATGAGCCCCCTCGGCACCTGATCCTGGACACCCGGATGTTGTTGGCCAACCAGTCGGAGGGACTTCCGGCGCATGCGCTGGTTGACTCGGGGGCCACGTCGAACTTTATGGACCAGGCCTTTGTGGCCCATTTCAAGGTCCCCTTGGTTCCAGTGGACCCTCCGTTGAGGGTCGAGACTATTGATGGGCGGGAGCTCATGGCGGGGGCCATCAAATTCGCTACCCAGCCCTTGCACCTAGCCATTGGGGCCCACGAGGAGGCGATTCAGATTTATGTGATGGCGGACTTGTATTTTCCCTTGGTCCTGGGGATGGCCTGGCTTCGGGCTCACGATCCTCAGGTGGCATGGTCGAAAAACGGCATCTCGTTCCCGAGCCTGCAGTGTGTTGATCACCACCGCCACACCTGTGCCGGCCAGGACGTCTCCACCCCAGCCGTCTCCTTGCCTCCTGAGCTGACGTCCTTCGCCGATGTGTTCAGCGAAAAGGAGGCGGACCGATTACCCCCGCATCGACCCTACGACTGCCCGGTGGATCTGCTGCCCAACGCGCCACTGCCCGCGGGCCGCCTGTACTCCATGTCGGAGC
>NW_015413731.1:0-1773 GCF_001527695.2 Protobothrops mucrosquamatus | reverse complement strand
CATACACAGCTGTAATAAGGGTATTAAATTTATTTTAGGTTGGCTTCAAAGGGCAGAGATTTTCATAGACTCTGTAGAACAGCAGCCATTAATTGTTTCTAGACATGGGTAACCAACTGTGAGAAGGCGAGCCAGTAGCAATTAAGGATTCCTTTAAGAATGGTTCATTGAGAATTTACAAGACAATGAAGTTCTCCCACTATGTCACAGAAAAGAGAGTCTGTTTTTCACTGTTGGCCTTAATTTCATTGGCCAACCTCAAGATTGTTGAGGAGCCATAAAACGGTGAAATGAAGTAGTGAGCAATTCCTACAGAGCTCTTTAACATGGCTTTGCATTCAACTTTAGAGGGATGTGACATCTGAAATTAAGGTGTATTAGCATTGGTTGGCAGAAATAAATGGATGGATGGATGGATGGAAGGAAGGAAGGAAGGAAGGAAGGAAGGAAGGAAGGAAAGGCACCTATGTCCCATTAAATGGCTTGGTTATGAGCAGTTTTAAACTGGACTTAGTTACAGCCTGCCTATATACATGAGCAAGCTCCTATTACAAGATGGGAAATCTGGAAAACGAACATTGTCTTCTGCTCAGCATTAATGATGTTACCTAGTTTGAGTAATGAAACACATCTGCAAGGGGAAAAAAAACAAGCTCAGAGAACACCGAGCACCCCTAATTATCTTCTGAGTTGGAATGAGACACTTTAAACCAACAGCCCCCAACCTTTTGGGCACCAGGGACCAGTTCCATGGAGAAAGGATTTTTTGCAGTCCGGGGATGGTGATGGTTTTGTGTGCTGCCTGCATCCTCCCAGGCCTAGAACGGCCCACCAGAAGTTCATGGATGCCACTTCTGGAAGTCCATTCTAGTCCTCGGAGGCCCAGGCCTGCATCCAATAAGAGAACCGAGTGTTCAGGTATTTCAGTCCCACCACTGCCAATTATATGCCACTTCTATTCCTTTAATTACGAGTCCTAAAACATTTGAAAGCTGAATTCCCCCCCCCCTTCCAAAATAAGTTAGCAATGTGTTACATTTGGGACTACATCATTGTTGGTTTTATTTGAAATTCAGAATCACCCAAATGCATCTGCAAATACAGAAGGTGTGCCAAGTCTCTGTAGGGGGATGAAGGAAAGAGCTGCTGCCTAGGAAACAATCAGACATGAGAAAAGAAAGTCCCCAAGGACATAAGTTAGGAAGAACCTGCCCTAACTG
Organism: Protobothrops mucrosquamatus; assembly: GCF_001527695.2. Taxonomy (NCBI): domain Eukaryota; kingdom Metazoa; phylum Chordata; class Lepidosauria; order Squamata; family Viperidae; genus Protobothrops; species Protobothrops mucrosquamatus. Next base: position 553 of record NW_015413731.1, on the reverse strand, counting down.
ATCAGATGGTTAAAAGTGGCGATGAGAAGTTTGTACCTTCATACTTGCAAAATTCTGTTAATGTAGACTGACAATAAAGTAGAGTTAGCTCATCTGGTTATATTTCCTGTCTCATGTACATGGAAGTGACAGCTTCATTTACCAAAGCAAATGAGAGGTGGATCATATCTTAAGTCCACAAAAGATAGAAAAATATTTGGAAGTGGCTCAGACAGATACCCCCCTAAGTCACAGGAGTATAAGGGGAGAGGGAGGTATAGCACAGACTTACAAGATTCTGTTATCACCAATGTTTGAGGGGCTATCACAAAGATGAATGGGTCAACCTATTTTCCAAAGCACCTGAAGGCGTGGAGATAGACGGCGTGGAGTCCCTCCTTGTGAAATGGGGGCAAGGGGTGCAAGTGGGCTTGTTGATTATATACCTGGCTCCCTGCTATGTATCAACAGCCCTGCCTGAGCTGGCTGACGTGATAGCCGGGGTGGCGGTTGGGACCCCCAGACTTATGGTCTTGGGGGATTTCAACCTGCCATCAGTGGGGGAGACGTCAGC
>NW_015413730.1:0-1773 GCF_001527695.2 Protobothrops mucrosquamatus | reverse complement strand
GCTACACAATTACTCCATCTTCAAACTAAAGTCTCTATTTTTGTTTTGTTTTGTTCCTATTTCGAACATAAAAAGCCAGAAGCGTCATCCCAATGGAAACAGGATTGGAATAACAGAGATGGAAGGGACCTTGGGGGGTCATCTAGTCCTACCCCCCCTGCCCAAGCAGGAGTCCCTACACCATTTCTGACAGATGGCCATCCAGTCTCTTCTTGAAAGCTTCCAAGTGATGAAGCTCCCACAACATCTGAAAGCAACTTCTGTTCCATTGGTTGATTGTTCTGTCTTTCTCCTTATATTCCAGGTTGAATCTCTCCTTGATCAGTTTCCATCCGTTATTCCTTGTCTGGCCTTCCGGTGCTTTGGAGAATAGGTTGAATCCCCCTCCTCTCTGTGACAACCCCTCAGAAAAGATAAATAAAGTGACTTGTAAAACCGGGACATCTTAGAAAGCCTGTGTGAAACGTGCAGGAAATTTTACTCCATTGGGGCAGAAGGTCAGGAAAAAATGTTCTATTTTTTTTAATGGGGTTGTGGTTTCACCTTTTTGATGGTGAAACAAACTTCAACAGCCCGTTGAAAACTTGGGATCGCAGCCAGAGATGTGGAAAAGCAAATCTGAAACGGATAGGAACGAGAGTTGATTTACAAGGGGTTTCTCCTCCATAAACCGCCGCAGAAAGATGGAGGCGCCCTCTGCATTTACCCTCCCCGATTAAATAACTAGTAAACATTTAATGGTGCAAGTCCCAAAATAATTAAGAACTGGAGGGGGGGGGGAAACAAAATATGAGAGACTGGAAGAAAATTATCTGTGATTAAATCTTACCTGCTATTTCATGAGCTGTCCAATCCATAATTAATCATGGCGTAAAGGGTTAGGTGTTAATTAACTCCCCTTGTGTTTTATTTGCTGTTTTGAGATTATCCCGTCTAGGCCCGTTTTCCTGGGGCAGAGTCCTTGTTAAAGCCAATAAGTACATTCCTCCCCCAGGGAAGAAATGAAGGAATGAGTCCCCCAGTGAATGGTGGATTAGTTACTCAGACACATTCATATTAATTAGTGTCTCTTAAGCCGTTATGGATTGTAGGCTAGCCTTGTGGAAAAACTCCTACAAAAAAAAGGCCCCCATTTGCAGACAGGAGCACCCAACCGTTGGTTGACAAGGAAGCAATATTTTCCATAAAGATAGCCCTTGACTTAACAACAGCTCATTTAAATGACCACTCAAAGTTACAACCTCACTGAAAAAAGTGAGTTATGATTGTTTTTTTCACACTTACGACCGTAACAGCCTCTTCGTGGTCACGTGATCAAAATTCGGACACTTGGCAACTGACTCGTATTTATGAACGAAGAGAAGGACGAGGGGGGACATGATAGCAATGTTCCAATATCTCAGGGGCTGCCCCAAAGAGGAGGGAGTCAAGCTATTCTCCAAAGCGCCTGAAGGCAGGACAAGAAGCAACGGATGGAAACTAATCAAGGAGAGAAGCAACCTAGAACTAAGGAGAAACTTCCTGACAGTGAGAACAATTAACCACCAGAAGCTGTGAATGCTCCAACACTGGAGGTTTTTAAGAAGAGACTGGATAGCCATTTGTCTGAAATGGTATAGGGTTTCCTGCCTGAGCAGGGGGTTGGACTAGATGACCTCCAAGGTCCCTTCCAACTTTATTATTATTATTATTATTATTATTATTATTATTATTATTATTATTATTATTATTATTATTATTATTATTATTATTATGGATCATCGCACAGTCAGC
>NW_015413729.1:0-1773 GCF_001527695.2 Protobothrops mucrosquamatus | reverse complement strand
GTACAGGTCGATGGGAGGTAATCTGCGGCAGGAGGCGGTCTCGAAGGTATCCGGGTCCGATGCCATGGAGCGCTTTAAAGATGATAGTCAACACCTTGAAGCGCACCCGGAAGGCCACAGGCAGCCAATGCAGCTCGCGCAGCAGCGGTGTTATATGGGAGCGTCGAGTCCCTCCCAACACCGCCCGCGCGGCCGCATTGCTTTCTTAAAGTTCTCCTGTGGGGGAGCACCCACAATTTCTGGAGGCAAGTCGTTCCACTGGTTAATTCTTCTCACTGTCAGGACATTTCTCCTTAATTCTAGGTTGAATCTCTCTTTAATGACCTTCCAGCCGTTACGTCTTGTCCTGCCTTCAAGTGCTTTGGAGTATTGGTCAACCCCCTCTTCTCTGTGACAGCCCCTCAAGTACTGGAAGACTGCTATCATATCATATCATATCATATCATATCACATACACACACACACGTCCTCTTCATTAGTTCCCTGCAAAATGGGGCAAAACTCACTGTCTCGCTTAAGCAACTGGGGCTCCATGGTGGTCATTAAGGGGGGACGCCCTGTAACTAAATAAATGCGGGCTCATCATCATCATCATCATCATCATCATTATTATTATTATTATTATTATTATTATTTATTGAATTTATATACCGCCCTATCTCCCTTATGGGACTCAGGGCGGTGAACAGGCGATAATAAAAACCACGATAAATATGCGCAAGTTTCTGTTCTAAAATCAAATTAAATAACAGGCCTGCTCTAAAATACCCCAACAGCAGTTGCAATCTCTTCCCAACAGCAGTTGCAATCTCAAACAGGGTTCAACTTCTGCAACTCTCCGTATTTTATTTTGTTTTGTTTCCAGCCTCCTCCATTTGGGGGGGAGGGAGAGCCAACCCGTGGGAAATGACACGTTGTCATCCCTTTGGCGGCACTAATCCGCTTAACCCAAGAATAAAGAAGAGTTTCACCATCCCTTAGAGTGCCTTCAGGTGTTTTGAACGTCGCCCAAGGGCCATTTTTCTTTCCTCCTCCTCCTCCTCCTCCTCCTCCTCCTCCTCCTCCTCCTCCTCCTCCTCATCATCATCATCATCATCATCATCATCATCATCATCACAACAAGCTCGGCATTTTTGCTTGAAAGATGGCCCAGCCTGGAGATTTTTAAGAAGTCCCTTAACTGATATCCCTCTGTACAAGCCACGCCCTGCTAATATTGGGCGAAGAGCGTTAAAAAGAAAAACAACCACAAGCACCCAGACAATTTTGCCCCATCTTTCCACGCGGTGTCTGATCTCCCCTTTTCTGATCTTCCACTCAACGGGTTTTCTTAAATCCAAAACGCCGGAACGGGTGGCGGGGCGGGGGGGAAAAAAAAAATCACCAGCTGCAATGTGTTTTAGTAATTTCTGGGTATTTACACTGGAGGGTACATGACTCCGGTAATCACTGTAATTAACGCAATTGCAAATTCTGCTCTCCTGCACGGCGGGGAAAGGACGCACAAGGGAGCGTGACAATTTGGCTGGGGGAGGGGAGGCATTTTAAGGAGACCCCCCTTCCCTTTCTTCCCATGGTAGGACCTCTGCCTGCTTGAGGGTTAATTGTCCTTAGGACGTGGTCGGAATACTAATAGGAGCGGAGGGTGTTTGGGTCAAAGGCAGCGTGGCGGGAGATTGGATCACAGACTAAAAATAAAGAGAGGTGAAGATCCGCCATGGGTCGGCAGGCACAAAAACTCTGATTTTTGCAACCTTCTGATCAAAGAGAGAA
>NW_015413728.1:0-1773 GCF_001527695.2 Protobothrops mucrosquamatus | reverse complement strand
AAGAAAGAAAGAAAGAAAGAAAGGAAAGAAAGAAAGAGCTGAGTGGAAAAACAGGGAAGGAAGGAAGGAAGGAAGGAAGGAAAGAAAGAAAGAAAGAAAGAAAGAAAGAAAGAAAGAAAGAAAAAGAAAGAAAGAAAGAAAGAAAGAAAGCAAGAAAGAAAGCTGAGTGGAAAACCGGGTTAGAAGGAAGGAAGGAAGGAAGGAAGGAAGGAAGGAAGGAAGGAAGGATAAAACCGCGCCGCAGCTGAAAGTAGGGCCCACTCCGAGGCGCAGAAGCGAAGGGATTTCCGTGTCCCCCCCCTTCCAACGAGGCTCAGGGCGGGGGATTAGCTGCAAGGCGATCCGCGTGGTTTTCTTCTCTCAGCGTGGAATTTCGGAGACGGTTCTCGGATGGCCGGAGCGGAGGGAGGACCTCGGGAGACTCGGAGCATCGCCGCTTTAAGAGCCTCTTTGCGACGCCCAGCCGGACCGGCGAAGGAACCTCCGACCCCAGCCAGCCACGCCGAGCGCCGGGCTCAGCAGGCCCTGCCAGACGCGGCGGCCTTCGGTGAGTGACAGCAGCCGAGAGCCGTCGGGCACCCCGCGGGAGAGATTCCCAGGGGTTCACCCGTGGCCCCGAAAGGGGGAATAATAATAATAATAATAATAATAATAATAATAATAATAATAATAATAATAATAAATAATAAAAAATAATAATTAATAATTAATAATAATAAATAATAATAAATAATAATAATAATAATAATAATAATAATAATAATAATAATAATAATAATAATAATAATAATAATAATAAGCAACCTGCAGAAGAAGGGGTAGAGGAAATACCGGGGAAGACCCGCGTTTGGTACGTGTGAACGCAGCCGCGCCTCCAGCCCGGGTTGCAGCCTTGATCTTCTCCGGGTTGCTTGCCTCCCCCTCCCCCCCCCACATCGCGCAGGGGGTCCCATCAAAGGCTTTGGGGGGTCTGGCCCAGGGAGGTTGGCCAAGAGATTCCCTCAGCCCCGCCGCTTAGTAGTTGCGCCAAAAGGGTCCTACGAGAAGGAGAAAAACTGACACGCGAACGTGGGAAAGGAAGCGGGACTTTTGCCCCCACTTCACCCCGGCGCCTCCGAACCGCGCGGGATGTCGAAAGGGGGGCCTCGGATTAAGCTAGGACGCCCGACTTCACTGCGCGAAGTCTGGGGAGGCTTTGCGCAAAAGCTGAGCGAGCGGAAGAAAACGGCCGTGCTCAAACTCCAGTAAACACGGGATAGGGTCCCGCTGGCTACTGTTCCGACGAGACGAAGAAGCCGGTTATTGAATGATCTCAGGGTGTGTGTGTGTGGGGGGGCTACTTAATCGACTGCACCATAAAGGAAACGAATGGGCTGGATTGCAGCTCTCCTACCGCCCCCCCCCATCAGATAAATAAACCTAAGGCAAACCAAGTTCGGCGTATTGAATTAAACGCAGTCCTGGGGCTTTTTAGCTATCCTAGCTTGGCCGGTTGTGGGAAAACAGCCAGCCCCCGCGCGGTGGGAATTGAATTTTGCGCAAAATTGTTGCGCCGGAGAACAAGATCGTGTGTGTATATATATATATTTCAAAATTTGGATTGCTAACAAAGAATTAAGGGAGAACTGGAATAGCCATTTCGAACTTTTTAGTTCTTTTCAACCAGACATACCCTTCTGAGATTCGAACCTGGGCTGTCTGCCCGCTCAAACGCTCCGAAATGGCTTGGCTTAAACTCGGAGGAGCTATGTTAAAGAGTCCTTAGGAGGGATG